>NC_090767.1:27749153-27751653 GCF_036898095.1 Palaemon carinicauda
ATTGAGACAAGTTATGGAATTATGATATGGGAATGATGTCAAAATGCTAGACTTACCTCGCGGTATATGAAAAGAAAAAATGACAGATTTATAAAAATTCTTAATTTTCATTCGTCCATATACTGTAGGAAGCATTAAGTCTTATATTTCATTATTTGCATATTTCTCATTTTTATGTTTATTTGTGAGAATAATAGAGATACGGTTATCGCCATATGTAGACTTACTAATTTAGATTTTATTATATGAAAACGAATGAAACATTTAGAGAGGCTTTATTATTGGCCTTGTTTTTACGGTCAATTTTGTATATCGTTCGTTATGATCTTGGTAAGATTTCTGTAAGCTGGTATGTCTGTTGTGATCATAAGCTTCCCAAAGCTTAAATAGTTTCTTTTTAGAACAAAATAAATGATTGATACGTCACATTCATTTTTACTAGAGAAACGACCTTCTAGTTAGAACCAGGTTGAAGGTGCTTATTAATGATTAGCAAAGCTTTTGTTATTTTGAGTAACGGTATTATTCACGTCAGATTGTTTTTAGTAACATATTATTTATCAATTCTGGAATCTTTTAGGAAGTAGGTTAGGTTAAACTAACATATAAAACATCGTAGAATGCACAAGGTCCGCCCAACTCCAAATTAGAAGCAGTTTGAAAGGCGGTGCGGTTTACGGGCTGCCCAGCGGCAAGAGCCCGTGTCTTACATAAGGTAAGGTAATTAATCTACACACACACACACACACACGCGGTTTTGTCCCATCACAGTCATCGTAAAGTTTCTCCTTATCTGCATAACAATCCTGACTGGCATCACTGGTTCTTTTTTCAGATCGAGTGTTAATATCATATCTCTGTGATTAATTCTGTCTTTTTTTTCTATTTCCTTTTTTTTTTATATTCAGTGTCTTCCTCCCTAATATAAACATTCTTCGAACGCCCTGATGTGAATTTTAATTGTAATAGTGTCTATCTGGGGAGGAGGGGGGCAATTCAGTAATCCTTTTGGGATATCATCGTCCTTGCTGAAATCTGTAATTACAATTTGCATGAGATTACTGATCATATCAAGACTCTTCTCTCTCTCTCTCTTTTTTTAATCGTGTGCAGCAGTGATAGCAATATCGTCTGTAACACTATTAAATGATTTTGAGGAAGATGATTGCTACGTGGCCCTTTGTCTTTTTCTAATACTTGGTTATCTCGACGTTGTTTTATATATCTAGTTGTCTTTTAACATTTTGTCAGGTAGCGGGATGGATCTATTTCATTGTTTTTCTTTATTTTCAGTGCAATAATAGATACAATTGTATATGCCAGCAGTGCTTTTATGTTCTATTTGATCATTATTTTTGTGGTCATGGATATGTAAATGAAAGATTTTGATAATGTAAATACTTGTTTTTTTATATTAATTATAAAAGATGATGGCCGCTTAGCTGACTCATTTTGACGTCTAGAATGCATTATTTCCAATAATTAGTTTTTGCGAGAGAATGCGTGAGTATAAAGCTGAGGAAATTTTATGTAGTGGAAGTCCTTTGTTATCAGATAATAAAGTCTAACTTTGGGTCTGATGTTAATAAGACTTAGAACTTCTGAGTTTTCTTCAGCTTTGTTCAAAATTCATGTAAAGGTAACATTTCTTGAGTCACAGGTGCAAAATCATTCTTTTTACGGTTCATTTTATATTTAGTCTTGCAGGTTTTGAATAGATAACATGCAACTCTACAACATGAACTCAATGCTTGCACTTCTAGCTAACCACAAAAGGACACGTTAATTAGCTGAAAAGTTTAGTTCCAATTAGCATTAATGTGATTAACATTGAAACTGTGATATTAAAGTATCATCCAAGAACTAGTTTTAGCAGAAAGAGATTCACTTTGAATTTGTTAAAGACTGTTTTCATGTTTACCTACTGCACATAATGCAAAGCATTTCTATATTCGTACCCAAAAGGTGTCGGCGCATGGTCTCGTTAACAGGTAGTTTAGAAAGTGGTAAAATATTGTTTGAGGTCCCCAATTTTTTTGCGCATAGCCTAGGGCATTATTTTGCGTTGTTTTTTTTTTTTGGGGAGGGGGGAACTAGAGAAAAAATGATTTTGATTGTTTGCAGTTGAATCGATTTCATCGTATCCAAAAAAAAAAGTAAATGGATCGAATCAGAAGATATGACATGATTTTAGACCCGAAGTACTGAAAATGTCAAATATGAAATGTAATAAATCGAATAGTTTATAATGGAATTTCGTTTTTAATCGTAAATCACGCATAAGAGCTCAAACGCTTGGCTTCACGTGAGATGCATAGTAATGGTCAAGCCTTTTATAGTGACACCGAGTTTAATTAAGGGCTAACATTAGCCTTTTTGTTCATTGACAATTTGCTAGCTGTTGGCTTTTGTCAAGCGACGACTAGATTAGGTTGCATCTTCATATGGCTGGAAGGCGTTTGGTCATTCATTAAGAAGGCAAAATGCAATTTGGAAAAAA
>NC_090767.1:27754153-27760412 GCF_036898095.1 Palaemon carinicauda
TATATATATAATATACATACATATATATATATATATATATATATACTATATATATATATATATATATATATATATATATATATATATGTATATATATATATATATATATATATATTATATATATATATATATATATATATATTTATATAATATAGATATATTGATATATACATATATATATATATATATATATAATATATATATATATATATATATATATATATATATATATATATATATATATATATATATATATGTGTGTGTGTGTGTGTGTGTGTATATATTTTTATTTTTTACAAAAATAGGTAACAGAAGTCATTATTCATAAGTTAGCGATATTAATGATTAAGTTGTATACTATTTAGTAACAATGTAAATAGATCATAATAATATTTGAGCTTAAAATTAAGACAAAACCCCTAATTTTAGAATACCCTTAACCTTTCTATTCTATGATTAAAATATGGTAAATTTAATTAATGTATCCAAAAGTCGCATCCTTCCTTATCATCAGAAGGAATAAGCTTTTAATTACATTTATAAACCCTTTTTAATAAGGTAAGCGCAATATGACCTTTTAAATGTTCCTGTTGATTGGAGATCATAAGACATGTTTATTAAGTTCATCTTCAGGATATTCTAAGAATAACTTGTCTCTGATCATCTGAAATTAGACGATGTCTGAATAGAGCTGAACAATTGGAAAGATGAAAGACAGAGACGTTTACTACTGTTAAGTTATGGAAAGGTGTTAATGAGTATACTGCATTCTTGCTTGAGGGCATACTCAGGCACGCTATTCTATCTCTTCTTTCTTCCTCTTTATTTGTTATAGTTTATATAGGAAATATTTATTTTAATGTTGTAAACTGTTCTTAAAATATTTTTTTTTTCTTTTTGTTTCCTTTCATCTCTGGGCTATTTTCCCTATTGGGGCGCCTGGGCTTATAGCATCCTGCTTTTCCAACTAGGGATGTAGCTTAGCGAATAATAATAATAATAATAATAATAATAATAATAATAATAATAATAATAATAATAATAATAATAATAATCATTGAGTACTTACTGTTATTATTAGCGCCACAGTTCAGCGCCTTATGATCTGCGAAATGTGTTTGTCGTCTACTTCAATTACAGTATTAAGAGAATCGTATAGTGTAGTCAAGAGTTCATTGTCATATCCACGCTAGCTATCGAAGCATTTTGAGAACACAATTCTTTAATTAATTGAAAGCTTTAATAATATCATCAGTCCTCCGGATGTCTACTGTAGTATGAACTTGTTATACAATCTTGCGGGCGCATATTTGAAACATGAACCATCAGTAGAGGTCTCCCAATCAAAGTCAATTCATTGTTTTTTTTTTTTTTTTTCATTTAATATTCGGTTACGGGCTGCCAACGCAAGAGGCCGTGTCTTGCATAAGACAAGGTAATCTTATAATCCATCCATCCATCCAGTAGAGGTGCGTCGTGGGTCCAATAACTTGAAACAATCCATAATTATATAGTCTGATGACTACTACTACTACTACTACTACTACTACTACTACTACTACTACTACATAGAATTTAATGAAAGGTGTTGGAAAGAATAGTAGTAGAAGCGGTGGCAGGAGAGAGAGAGAGAGAGAGAGAGAGAGAGAGAGAGAGAGAGAGAGAGAGAGAGAGAGAGAGAGAGAGAGAGAACTAGCATACGATCGGTGGCCAGTTCTTCAGCGCTGGCTTCAACTTCCTTCACAACAAGTGTTTAGAGGTTTAAAGGCCACTCATGAATTGCAGAGACAAGGGACAGGGACAATCCCCTAGCTGGCAAGGCAATGTCCTGGAAGCTGACCATATATACATATGATGAGTTCACCAGAACCATTCTCCACTCGCGGTAGGACCAGGAAAGTCCAGGCAATGGATGCTAATGTCATCAGGTAGACCCATAGGCTCCCCCCCACCCCCACCCCATCCTTAGCTCACAACACAAGGTTGGTGAGGTTGTAGACACAACAAGAAAATATGTAGCTTGAGCGGGATTAAACCCCAGTTCGGCAAATCTCCAGGCAGGGACGTTTCCAATAGGCCCACCCCAATCTCTAAAGAAATGTTGGATTGTGACTCTACTGCATTCAAACATGCATGACCACCAACGAAGCTGAAATACAATCCCCGTCGTGAGTGAAATCTAGGTTTCAATAAACAACAAATGAGCTTATGAAAGGAGACCCTGAATAATAATTCATTTATGCAGCCAATGGAACACCTTAATTTTCCTTTTGTATTACCAGAGGGTTGACGCAAACTAGAGAGGGGAGAAGCACTGGACGTGTTATGTAATTTCCTTAAACCAGCCAATTAAGACTTGAAAGGCCCTCTGTGGCGTCTCAAATTGAATATCCCATGTCTTTGAGAGAGAGAGAGAGAGAGAGAGAGAGAGGAGAGAGAGAGAGAGAGAGAGAGAGAGAGAGAGAGAGAGAGACTAACTGAAAGTCATATTAGGCATGGTTATAAAAAACTACTCATACTGAGAAGAAACACTCGTGTTGGCTGTCATAGTCTTGTCAGTCAATCTAGAGTAGTTTTATCTCTCAGCTAACCATTTGTATTATTATTATTCTTATTATTATTATTATTATTATTATTATTATTATTATTATTATTAGCTAAGCATCAACAATAACTGGAAAAGCAGGATCCTATGAGCCCAAAAACTCCAACAGGGAGAATATGCTAGTGAGGCAAGGTAACAATCAAATGAGTAAACTACAAGAGAAATAATAATCAATTGGAATAAAACATTTCATGAACAGCACCAACATTAAAATAGATCTTTTCATATATAACCTATGAATTTATATTCTTGTTTTACGATTAATATGGTTATTAAGTTTAAGCTCAAAAGAACAATTCAATAAATGCCCACTTGCTTACCATTGCAACAGTCAACCCATAATCCAAGATTGTTTTTCACCTATATCAAACATTGAAATCATGTTAATACGTCTTTATTTCTCCGGTACGCCATACGTGAGCATGTTGATACGTCTTCATATTTCCGGTACGCCATACATTAGCATGTTGTTACATCTTCATATCTCCGGTACGCCATACGTGAGCATGCTGATACGTCTTCATATCTCCGGTACTCCATACGTTAGCATGTTGATACGTCTTCATTTCTCCGGTACGCCATACGTCAGCATGTTGATACGTCTTCATTTCTCTGGTACGCCATATGTCAGCATGTTGATATGTCTTCATATCTCCGGTACGCCATACGTCAGCATGTTGATACGTCTTCATATCTCCGGTACGCCATACGTCAGCATGTTGACATGTCTTCATTTCTCCGGTACGCCATACGTTAGCATGTGGATACGTCTTCATTTTTCCGGTACGCCTTACATGAGCATGCTGACACATCTTCATATGTCCGGTACGCCATACGTCAGCATGCTGATACGTCTTCATATCTCCAGTACGCCATACGTCAGCATGTTGATACGTCTTCATATCTCCGGTACGCCATACGTCAGCATGTTGACATGTCTTCATTTCTCCGGTACGCCATACGTTAGCATGTGGATACGTCTTCATTTTTCCGGTACGCCATACATGATCATGCTGACTACATCTTCATAACTCCGGTACACCATATGTCAGCATGCTGATACGTCTTCATATCTCCGGTACGCCATACGTGAGCATGTTGACACGTCTTCATATCTCTAGTACGCCATACGTCAGCATGTTGATACGTCTTCATATCTCCAGTACGCCATAACGTCAGCATGTTGATACGTCTTCATATCTCCAGTACGCCATAACGTCAGCATGTTGATACGTAATCATATCTCTGGTACGCCATACATGAGCATGTTGTTACATCTTCACATCTCCGGTACGCCATACTGTGAGCATGCTGATACGTCTTCATATCTCCGGAACTCCATACGTTAGCATGTTGATACGTCTTCCTATCTCCAGTACGCCATACGTGAGCATGCTCATACGTCTTCATATCTCCGGTACTCCATACGTTAGCATGTTGATACGTCTTCATTTCTCCGGTACGCCATACGTCAGCATGTTGATACGTCTTCATTTCTCCGGAACTCCATACGTTAGCATGTTGATACGTCTTCATATCTCCGGTACGCCATACGTCAGCATGTTGACATGTCTTCATTTCTCCGGTACGCCATACGTTAGCATGTGGATACGTCTTAATTTTTCTGGTACGCCATACATGAGCATGCTGACACATCTTCATATCTCCGGTACGCCATACGTCAGCATGTTGATACGTCTTCCTATCTCCAGTACGCCATACGTCAGCATGTTGATACGTCTTCATATCTCTGGTACGCCATACATGAGCATGTTGTTACATCTTCACATCTCTGGTACGCCATACGTGAGCATGCTGATACGTCTTCATATCTCCGGAACTCCATACGTTAGCATGTTGATACGTCTTCATTTCTCCGGTACGCCATAACGTCAGCATGTTGATATGTCTTCATATCTCCGGTACGCCATACATGAGCATGCTGATACGTCTTGATATCTCCGGAACTCCATACGTTAGCATGTTGATACGTCTTCATTTCTCCGGTACGCCATACGTCAGCATGTTGATACGTCTTCATATCTCCAGTACGCCATACGTCAGCATGTTGATACGTCTTCATATCTCCGGTACGCCATACGTCAGCATGTTGACATGTCTTCATTTCTCCGGTACGCCATACGTTAGCATGTGGATACGTCTTCATTTTTCCGGTACGCCATACATGAGCATGCTGACACATCTTCATATCTCCTGTACACCATATGTCAGCATGTTGATATGTCTTCATATCTCCAGTACGCCATACGTGAGCATGTTGATATGTCTTCATATCTCCATTACGCCATACGTCAGCATGTTGATACGTCTTCATATCTCCAGTACGCCATACGTCAGCATGTTGATACGTCTTCACATCTCCGGTACGCCATACATGAGCATGCTGATACGTCTTCATATCTCCGGTACTCCATACGTTAGCATGTTGATACGTCTTCATTTCTCCGGTACGCCATACCGTCAGCATGTTGATACGTCTTCATATCTCTGGTACGCCATACATGAGCATGTTGTTACATCTTCACATCTCCGGTACGCCATACGTGAGCATGCTGATACGTCTTCATATCTCCCGAACTCCATACGTTAGCATGTTGATACGTCTTCATTTCTCCGGTACGCCATACGTGAGTATGTTGATACGTCTTCATTTCTCCGGTACGCCATACGTCAGCATGTTGATACGTCTTCATATCTCTGGTACGCCATACATGAGCATGTTGTTACATCTTCACATCTCCGGTACGCCATACATGAGCATGCTGATACGTCTTCATATCTCCGGAACTCCATACGTTAGCATGTTGATACGTCTTCATTTCTCCGGTACGCCATACGTCAGCATGTTGATATGTCTTCATATCTCCGGTACGCCATAACGTGAGCATGCTGATACGTCTTGATATCTCCGGTACGCCATAACGTCCGCATGTTGATACGTCTTCATTTCTCCGCTAAGCCATATGTCAGCATGTTGATATGTCTTCATATCTCCGGTACGCCATATACGTCAGCATGTTGATAACGTCTTCATATCTCCGGTACGCCATACGTCAGCATGTTGACATGTCTTCATTTCTCCGGTACGCCATACGTTAGCATGTGGATACGTCTTAATTTTTCCGGTACGCCATACATGAGCATGCTGACACATCTTCATATCTCCGGTACACCATATGTCAGCATGTTGATATGTCTTCATATCTCCGGTACGCCATACGTGAGCATGTTGATACGTCTTCATATCTCCAGTACGCCATACGTCAGCATGTTGATACGTCTTCATATCTCCAGTACGCCATACGTCAGCATGTTGATACGTCTTCATATCTCCAGTAACGCCATACGTCAGCATGTTGATACGTCTTCATATCTCCAGTACGCCATACGTCAGCATGTTGATACGTCTTCATATCTCTGGTACGCCATACATGAGCATGTTGTTACATCTTCACATCTCCGGTACGCCATACGTGAGCATGCTGATACGTCTTCATATCTCCGGAACTCCATACGTTAGCATGTTGATACGTCTTCCTATCTCCAGTACGCCATAACGTGAGCATGCTGATACGTCTTCATATCTCCGGTACTCCATACGTTAGCATGTTGATACGTCTTCATTTCTCGGTA
>NC_090767.1:27760912-27773412 GCF_036898095.1 Palaemon carinicauda
ATGGCTGAGGATATCCCATTAATTGCTAGTGCAAAAAGGGTTACACTCAGCACACTACCCTGAGGAACTCTGTGGAGGATTTATTTTTTGTTTTATTTTATTTTTGGTTTTGCCAAATCCTGAGAGAGAGAGAGAGAGAGAGAGAGAGAGAGAGAGAGAGAGAGAGAGAGAGAGAGAGAGAGAGAGAGAGAGATATATTGTGTTAGCGAGCGAAAGTAGTTAGGTTAACGATCGTTTGTGGTGAGAAAGACTGTTGGTACAAATGAGATTGTTTGTTTACATTTTTTAGTTAGGTTACGACAGTGGTGAATGTTTCGGAGCGAATGCTCTTTTTATTTGACTGCAGCTTAAGGCAGTTGTGTGAGAGCTGGATTATATTTATATTTTTTCGACCAGCGTGGAAGTGTTTTTTGATTTTCAAAGTAAGTACAGTTTTGTTTATCTTTGCTTGTCGTGATTGTGAATGATAGGAACAATTTATTATTTATCTTTGATTATAGTGCGATAGTTCAGTTAGCTAGAAGTGTTCGTAAGTGTTTTTCTTTTTTATTTTGGCAGGCTGCGATTCCTCCTTTGGAGAGCGATTTTTGAAAGTGGATTAATTGATTGTTGACGAACTGGCTTGTAATAAGGAATTTGATACGACTACTCTGATTTGTACAATTGTTGATGACCCGGACCGAATCAAATCCAGATTGCTGTTGATGATGTTGATGATGGTGATGATGATGATGGGTGGTGATAATACTAACCACGACCCCAATCAGGGAAGTAGTTGTGGCAAATTGCCACCCAGTAAACTGTTAAACACAGAGTTGTGTTAGTGTGCCGTAAAGACAGTCCGGCTTGTGTGTGGCGACAGTGTTGGTGTCCCATAATAATATTTATACAATATAATTCATATATATATTTATTTTTGGTGTTGGTGTGCGGTGTAATTTAAGTTTGTTAGGTTTTTTTTTGCGTTTATTTGAATGGTATTTATAGTATATTTAGTGTAAGTTTTTGATGCTGTTGATTTTGGTTGGATTTATTATAGTTTGTAAGAAATATATAGTTTTAAGGTTATGTTTTGTTTTTTGTGTCCTTTTGTCTAAGAGTCCAGTTTTAGATAACGTAAGGGGAAAGTATGTGTTGAGGAGACCATTGTCAGTAGGTGTGATTCAGGGTGTGGGGCTTGTTTTTTTTAACATCCCGCCACATTATTTTGGCGCCCGAACAGGGACTGCCGAGGTGGGATAGAAGCTGGACTGTTGGACGAAGGACGGAATTAGGTTAAGAATTTAGGATTAAGGTTGATGAAAAATGGAGGAGCAATTAAGGGTTTTGAGGGAGGAATTGCGGCTGAGTAATGAGCGTGAGGAGAGGTTGCTAGTAGAGAATGAGAGGTTGAACTGGGAGAATGCGGCGATGCAGAAGGAGCTTAGGGAGTTGAAGGGAACTGTAGAGAGAGTGGAAGAGGGTGTTGAGATGAGGATGCGAGAGAATGAAGAACGAATGGAGAAACGAATGGAAGATATGATGGGGCAAGTCATGGGGATGATGAAAACTATAATGGGGGAAGGTGCAGTCGGAGGAGTGTCCTCAGCTTCGGGTAATGGGTTGATAGTGGATGAGAAGGTTAAGGTTAGTGATAATGGGAAAGGAAGTGATAGTGATAGTAGTAATAGTGATGGTGATATTGAAGATAAGGGAATTAGGCATAGTAAGGATGAACAGAAAGGTGAGAGGAAAGATGAAAGGAAAGGTAAAAGTGATGTGAAGAAAGGGAAGAAAAAGTATCAGGCTGATAGCAAGGACGATCGTGAATGGGTGAAAGTGGTAAGTAAGAAAAAGGGTAAGAAAGGAATGGTTAAGGATAGGAATTTAAGTGTGGAAGTGGATTCATTATATTCGAATGGGGAAGAAGGTAACAAGGGAGTAGACAGTGATGATAGCAGTGAGAATGAACGTGATGTGTGTAAGACTGTGTTTATGAGAGAGGTACCTCGGTGTGAAAGGTTCAATGAGCATAGCAGTAGGGATGTATATGATTTTTTCAAGGAGTATGAGAGGTATTGTCAGGATAAGTATGGTGATAGTAAAAGAGTTTGGGCTAGGGAGTTAGGAGAATATTTGACTGGGTATTTGTTGACGATGTATGGAGTGATAATGAGTGTAGGGGACGTTGATTATGAAAGTGTGAAACAGAGAATAATTGAGCAGGTAAAACGTATGAAAGGGAGTGTTAAGTATAAGCGTAAGAATGATTTTGATGAAGCACGGATGAATGCAGGAGAAGCGATATCAATGTACGTATGTAGGTTGGAAACGTTAGCTAGGAAGAAGTATGGGGATGAAGGTATAAATGAGAATAAGGAGTTAATGAGGAAGTTTTTGGCTACTGTACCCGAGAATGTTGCCGAGTTTGTTAATTTGAAACGGAAGGAGAAAATGAGGTGGACGAAAGAAAGATTGACATGGGATGATATTTTAGAGATAGTTGAGGATTACGAGTTGGATAGGTGTATGAAAGAAAGTAAATCTGTGAGTGTAAGAACTGGAATGGAGGAAAGTGTGCCAGAATTTGTTAGTTTTAGAGATGCTGTTATGAGAGGACCGATGAGGGTAGCTGATAGTGTAGTAGATAGGAGTGTTAGGGCGAGTAATGTGGGAATACCTGTAAGGACAAATGAAGGGTTTAGGCAAGGGAATCAGGTTTGGAGGGATAGAAGTGCTAGTGCGCCGCAAGATAGGTCAGGTAGTTGTATCCGTGAAGAGAAGTGTTACAGATGTGGGAAAGTAGGACATAAGAAGAATGAATGTAGATGGGCTCTTGGTGCTTGTTTTGGATGTGGTGAGGTAGGGCATAGAATTAGTGAGTGCAAGAAAGAGAAAGGGATAAAATGTTATCGGTGTGGTATGACTGGGCACATAGCGAGTGGATGTCGTAGTAATCGTATGAATGTGATTTGTGGTAATTGTGGTAAGGATGGTCATTATGCTAGAATGTGCAAGGAGCCACGGGGTAAGTGTACTGAATGTGGTGCAGATGGGCATGTAGCTAGGGTATGTAGGAAGAAGGGAGTAAATCAGCCAGGATGTTCGGGAAACTAGAGTGTAAGAGGGTTCAGCTGGGTGAGTCCTCGAGTGTGTGCGGAGTGAATGTGATGCATGTTCGTGAAGGTTTACTACATGAAGACGTGATGGGCGAAAGAGCTTATGACTGCATGAGTGCAAAAGTAAATTTTAAGGGAATAGAGCTAGTTGGTCTGATTGATACTGGTTGTGGTGTCAATTTAATGTTTAGGAATGCATACGATAAGGTAAGGGATGTGTGTGAATTTAGGGGGTGTAAAGGTGAAGTGAAAGGTATCGGTAATTTAAGTATGTCTGTGCAAGGAAAGTTGCGTGAAAATGTCATGATTGGGGGGCTGATGATGGAAGATAATGATTTTTATGTGGTTGAGGGAGTAAATGACAAATACGATGTGTTGTTAGGCTATAACTTCTTGAAAAAATGCGGTATGATTGTACATCCTAATGTAAATATGATAGAGATGAAAGTTAAGGGTAAATTTTGTGGGGAATTTTATTTGAATGAAGATGGTAGTGTATGTACGAAGGTATGGAAAGGTGTGCCGTTAATAGCAAAAGAAGGTGTTAAATTGTCAAAAGATGCGAGTGAGGTTGTCAGTGTAAAAGTTGCATGGCCGAATAGTCTGGGAATTGCCAATAGTGACAATTGTGAATATGTAGTGGAAGGTTCGGAAGCAAGTAATTTGGTGAAAGCAAGTGTGCATGTGTATGATGGTATTTTGAATTTGCAGGAGCCGAAGGTGTATGTGAGCTTGTTGCCGACTGTAAGGAGGAAGAGAATACGGGGTATACGTGAGGGTGATTGCATGGGATGTATGTATACGTTGGTCAATGTAGAGGATGAAAGGTATGTTAAATTGAGACGGGTTATGACGGGTAAGATAAAGCCGGATGACGATTGGGACTATGAAAGTTTGAAAGAAAGAATTAATGTGGATGAGAATATAAGTGAGGGGGAAAGGGAACAATTGTATAGGATGTTATGGGATAGACGGAGAGTTTTGAGTCGCGGTGACGAGGATTGTGGGGGATCAAAGCTGCCTGAATTTAAGATAGTTCTTAGTAATGATACCCCCATATATCAGCGTCCCCGACATTTTTCTCCGCCTATTGCCAGAGAAATAGAAGAGCAGTGCCAGGAGTTAGAGCAAATGGGTGTAATAGAAAGGAGTGAGAGTGCCTGGAATAGCCCTATTGTACCTGTAAGAAAGCCGGATGGAAGTTTACGGATGTGTATTGATTATAGGAAGGTGAATGAAGTAACTGTTAAAGAACGTTTTCCGATGAATGTAGTGTCTGACTGTGTGTATAAGATGCATGGTATGAAAGTTTTTACAAAGTTAGATTTAGTTAGGGGCTATTACCAGATGCCTCTGGCAGAGGGGAGCAGGCCCATTACGGCATTTTCAAGTAGAAATTGTCATTTTCAGTTTAAAAGATTAAGTTTTGGCCTTGCTAATGCGCCTGCTGCCTTCCAGAGGGCGATGAATGTAGTTTTGGCTGGGTTTGATAGACAGAAGGTGACTGTTTTTATTGATGATATTTTGATTGCTAGTGAGACAGTTGAGGAACACATGCAGTTGCTTGAAGCAGTATTAGAACGGTTGATAGAAGTTGGGGTGAAAGTTAAGCTTGAAAAGTGTACATGGTTGGCCGGGGAGGTGGAATTTCTTGGGCATGTGGTGAGTGAATCGGGTATAAGGAAGAGTGAAAAGTTTGTGAGTAAGGTGAGAGAGTTTCCACGTCCTCATACGGTGCGTGAGTTGAGAGGGTTTCTTGGGTTAATTGAATTTGGTCGGAAGTTTGTCAGAGATTGTTCGGGGATAGGGAAGCCTTTGAATGAGTGGACAGGTAAGAGAAATAGTACGAGACTGAAATGGGATGAGCGTATGATTGAAGCATTTGAAAACTTGAAAGAAGAGGCTGCGAGAGACGTCACTTTGGCTTTTCCCGATTATAGTGAACATGCGAGTATGCTAGAGTTATATACGGATACTAGTGGGATTAGTATGGGCGGTTGCTTGGTTCAAATGCAAAGAATAAACGGAGATGAACAGTTGAGAGTGATAGCGTATGTAAGTAAAGCATTTAATAAGGCTGAGCGAAGGTATTCCACGATTGAAAGGGAGTTGGCTGCGATAAGGTTTTGCGTGAAAGCGTTGAAGGTATTTTTGTATGGTGTGAAATTTATTGTGCGTACTGACCATCAGCCCCTAGTGTACATGATTAGGAAAGAGTCTGTGAATGCTAGAGTTGCGAGGACAATAGAGGATTTGAATGAATTTGACTTTAAGCTAGAATATGTACCTGGAAGTAAGAACGTGATAGCAGATACGATGTCAAGAATGCATGGTAAGATAGAAGAGAGTAGCGAGAATGATAGTAATTTTGAAAGGTTGCCGGAAGATTTAATGGTGGTACAAAGTTTTGAAGGGGATGACATGGTGTATAAATGTATTTTGTGTGGGTTAAATAAGGTTAAATTGAAGGGTTTGAATAAGGATATACCTGCTAGTATAGATGAGCTTAGAATGAGTGTTAGGAATGAAGTATCGAAAGAAATGGCATATAAGGAGGAGGATAGTATGCTTGAGGGTGAATTGTTATCAAAAGTATTGTTGGTAGTAAGTATGTTATATGGTGTCACTGTTTATTTGTATTTTGGGTGGAATCGTCCGATGCAGTACCGAGCAAATAAAGAGATTGAAAGGGAGTATATATTGAGGTTACAATGTAATGAAAGATGTTGCAAGTTGTTGAGTAAGAAGGAGGATTGTCTGAGTGACTTGAATCCGAGTGGTATGAGCATGGAAGATAGCGAAGATGACCATGGGTGTGATAAGGATGACCCTATTGATAGGAGAGTAAACATTTGTATGCATGGTGTAAAAGGAAGAATGATGACGTATGTGGGTATAAATGAGAATGAATACTGTAGTTTAATTGATACAGGTGCGCAAGTGTCATTAGTGAATATGTCTGTTATCAAGGAAATAGAGCGGTACAATTGGGAAGTGAAAAGGCAATGTACGAGTGTGAGAATTCATGGGATAGGTAAAGGAAGTTTGCTAGTTTTGGAAGAAGTGCGTTTGAAAGTAAAACTGGGAAGTATGGAGGTGGAACATAATTTTATTGTAATGGGAGAGAATGAGATGCCTAGTTGTTTTTTGATAGGAATTGACTTTTTAAGATTGCATGATTTATCAGTTGATATTGGTAGTGGTTTGCTTCTGAAGAATGGATGTGAAGTAGTTGTGATAGAAGATAATAGTGTATTTATGGCGAATTTTGTTGGCATGGTTGATATTACGAGGAGTGAGGATGATCTACTGACTAAAGAGGAGGTGGAAGAAATGCAAGATGAATGTGAGGAAATTAAAAGGTTACGTGAATGTATGTTGAATAGTATTGAGGTAGAAGAATGGTCGTCTGATTTAGAGGTGTATAAGAAAGTTAGTAAGAGACTTATTGTGTGTAAGAATATTGTTTATTTTCTACATAAAGGAATGGATGAAGATATATATGTTCCTGTGTTTCCAATGCATGCAGCAGTAAGTATGTGTATGTTAGTGCATGACAGATATGGGCATATGGGTAAGAATAAATTATGGGAATGCATGCGTGAGAGATTGTTTACACCTGGGTTGAGTCAGATATGTAAGGATGTAGCGACTACGTGTGAAGATTGCCAGAAAGGGAAGTATCAGAGAGTGCATGCTAATCCGCCTGTTTTGAGATTACGTATGAAAGAACCATTTGAGATGTTTGTGATTGATTGTGTTTCGTTGCCTGTGACTGCGAGAAGACATGTGGGAATGATTGTTATGGTTGATCACATGAGTAAATTTACCTATGCAATACCCATCAAGGATAAACGGAGCGAGACTGTTGCAAGAATGGTTGGTCAAGTGATGTTGCCGATGTGTGTGTGTAAGCCTGTGAGAATGTTAAGTGATAATGGCCCTGAGTTTGTTGGATGGGAGTTTGAGCAGATGTTAAGAGAATGGGGTATTGAACATGTGTATTCGACTCCTTATATGCCAAGTGCGAATGGGTTGGCTGAAAGGACTGTAAGAACATTAACTGAAATTTTGCGAATGATGAGTACATGTGGTAATGATTGGGATTTGTATGTTGGTAGAGCGTTGTGGGCTTACAATGCAACAGTGCATAAGAGTACGGGTATGTCTCCATGTAAGTTTGTTTTAAATTTTGAAAAGATAATAAGACCGAGGTTGGGTGTGTCGGAGGATGATAGAGATGTGTGGAGGAAAGCAAATAAGAGGTTTGAAAGCTTTAAAGTTGGTGAGAGAGTGATGAAAGAAGTAATTGAAAAGGGTAGAATGAATGTAAATAAGGTGCGTGATAAATTTGAAGGTCCCTATGATGTGTTAGAAGTTGGTTCGAGTGGATTAAGTTACGTTTTGGGTAAGTTGTGTGTGGGTGGTATTGTGGAAAAAATTAGGGCCCACCACAACCAGTTGCGTAAATGGAAAGAGGTACCTGAGTATATCCAAGAGAATGGGATGAGTAAATGGTTGAAAAGGAACAAGGGTGAACCTAGTATGTATGAGGACTTAGGTCTGGAAGGTAAACAGTTAGTGTTAGTAGAATATAAGAAAAGGAAGAATACAAGAGCTTTAAGTAAAGATGAAAGAAGGGGAAATTTTATAAGTAAAAGTGAGAATAGAAATAAGTATGACAAGGGTGTAAATGTGCAAGTGTGTATGGAAGATAAATGTGTTAATACAGATGAATCATGGCTGAGTATGAATGATACCTATAGTGTGTGTGGCTTTTCCTTAGGTGATGTAAAAGAAAGGATGACGAATGCGAGAGTGAGAGATAGGAGAATGATTAGTAGTATGAATGAATCTTTTACTAAAGTTGAGAATGTTTTTGATGAAATGGATGAACTGTTTACAGAAATGAGTGTAATTATAGGGCCAGATGAGAACGAGGTAGATATGATTGTACATGATATATTAGATGATAGGGATTTAGATAGGAATAGTGTTAATGTAGCTAATGATTGTGATAAGGAAGAAGTGAATGAGAGAGTATAAGGAGGCCCAGTTACTCGGAGTAGAGGTCCCGTTCCCGACTGCGACTGGATTATGAAAAAAATAATGTAAGTGTTGTGTGAGAAGGATTTGGCAAAGTAAGGGGGGAGGAATGTGGAGGATTTATTTTTTGTTTTATTTTATTTTTGGTTTTGCCAAATCCTGAGAGAGAGAGAGAGAGAGAGAGAGAGAGAGAGAGAGAGAGAGAGAGAGAGAGAGAGAGAGAGAGAGAGAGAGAGAGAGAGATATATATATATTGTGTTAGCGAGCGAAAGTAGTTAGGTTAACGATCGTTTGTGGTGAGAAAGACTGTTGGTACAAATGAGATTGTTTGTTTACATTTTTTAGTTAGGTTACGACAGTGGTGAATGTTTCGGAGCGAATGCTTTTTTTATTTGACTGCAGCTTAAGGCAGTTGTGTGAGAGCTGGATTATATTTATATTTTTTCGACCAGCGTGGAAGTGTTTTTTGATTTTCAAAGTAAGTACAGTTTTGTTTATCTTTGCTTGTCGTGATTGTGAATGATAGGAACAATTTATTATTTATCTTTGATTATAGTGCGATAGTTCAGTTAGCTAGAAGTGTTCGTAAGTGTTTTTCTTTTTTATTTTGGCAGGCTGCGATTCCTCCTTTGGAGAGCGATTTTTGAAAGTGGATTAATTGATTGTTGACGAACTGGCTTGTAATAAGGAATTTGATACGACTACTCTGATTTGTACAATTGTTGATGACCCGGACCGAATCAAATCCAGATTGCTGTTGATGATGTTGATGATGGTGATGATGATGATGGTGGTGATAATACTAACCACGACCCCAATCAGGGAAGTAGTTGTGGCAAATTGCCACCCAGTAAACTGTTAAACACAGAGTTGTGTTAGTGTGCCGTAAAGACAGTCCGGCTTGTGTGTGGCGACAGTGTTGGTGTCCCATAATAATATTTATACAATATAATTCATATATATATTTATTTTTGGTGTTGGTGTGCGGTGTAATTTAAGTTTGTTAGGTTTTTTTTTGCGTTTATTTGAATGGTATTTATAGTATATTTAGTGTAAGTTTTTGATGCTGTTGATTTTGGTTGGATTTATTATAGTTTGTAAGAAATATATAGTTTTAAGGTTATGTTTTGTTTTTTGTGTCCTTTTGTCTAAGAGTCCAGTTTTAGATAACGTAAGGGGAAAGTATGTGTTGAGGAGACCATTGTCAGTAGGTGTGATTCAGGGTGTGGGGCTTGTTTTTTTTAACATCCCGCCACAACTCCTTCCTGGCACTTACTCTCTGATAGAGTTTCCCCCACTCTCACTTGAAAAACTCTACGTGAAAGAAATGCCTGAATAAATAGTGGCAACTCTCCTCTCAATCCCAATTCATGAATGGTTTTAAGTATACCATATCTCCATGTGGTATCATATGCCTTTTCAAGGTCAAAAAATACTGTCACATGGTGCTGTTTGGAAGCAAAGGCTTCACAAATAGAAGACTCGAGTCGTATTAACACATCAGTTGTTGAGTGCATTTTTCTGAATCCACATTGAATCGGTGATAAAATACCCTTCTTTTCAAGGTACCACATCAGCCTTGCATTGACCATCTTCTCCATGATTTTACATAAACACGAAGTCAATGCAATAGGTCGACAGCTTGCTGCTAAAAACTTGTCCTTACCAGGTTTCAAAAAAGCTAAAATAATGGCTAGTTCCCAAACACTTGGGTAACTATGATCATGCCATATTCTATTAATAATACTTAAAATAAATAACTTTGTATTAAAATGTACATGTTTAACCATTGCATATGGAATTCCATCGGGTCCAGGAGCTGTATCGTTGCAAGTAGCGAGTGGGGAATCAAGTTCTCTTTCAGTAAAAGGAGAATTATACGATTCTTCCCTTCCTGTTGCAAAATTTAAAATTTTCTTTTCTTCAATGCTCCTGTACTGGTGACCAGGAGCTGCTACACTCTTGCACGATACATTTAAAAAATGATCAGCCAGGGCATTACTAACTTCACTTCCTTCAGTCACAAACTGACCATTCACTTTCAACACTGGTGGTGGGTTCGGGGTAAATTTGCCTGAAATTTTTTTTATTTTCCTCCCAGAAGATGGTGGTGTTCTACTATTAATGGAGGAAACAAAAGCCACCCAAGATTGGCGTCTAGCTTCTTTCATGGCACGACGGAACTGTGCTCTACACTTTTTGTATGATATCAAATTTTCATCAGTACGGCGTCTACGCAATCTAGTCAGAGATTTTCTGGTGGCTCTGTGCAAGGCTGTTAATTCTGAGGACCACCACGGGACTGGTCGTCTTTTGAATAGTCCTGTGGTTTTGGGAATCGAATTGATTCCTGCTGTATGAAGAGTTCCATTCAGTAGGTCTATGGCATCATCAATACTTTCAAACTGTTCTGCTCTCCCTTCGATTTCACTTAGCTCAGAAAATTTAACCAAGTCTGCCTTGTCTAGATTCCAACCTTTGCAAAGATCGCCACGATCTTTGCAAAGGCGGACCCTTGTTGGTGTTTATAATGATTGGTGCATGATCACTAGTATGCCAATCATCTAATGTCCTCCAATCAAAATCAAGAAGGCAGTTAGAGCTTGCAATTGAAAGGTCAATGCATGACAAAGTACCTGTCTGAACATGGAAGTGCGTGGGCTCTCCTGTATTAAGGAGCCCCACATCCTCATTCTCCATAATTGATGAGATAATATTGCCCCTTGTGTTGGCCAAAACATCACCCCATAAAGGATGTCTACCATTCATATATCCCATTAAGAGAAAAGGTTGAGGGAGTTGTTGAATGACTTCTGCTAAATCATCATATAAAATATTATCATTTGGAGGTAAGTAGAGAGCATATTGTATATTTTCTCCCTATATCAATTTGTACAACAAATGCCTGCAGGGTTGTACGTATAGACATGGGTATTTGGGGAACATCTCGACGAATGTACATGAGACTTCCGCCATGGCTCCCTGTTTGTTGATTATATGGTGTTCTATAGCTAACATACTCTCGAGGACTAGGAGTGTTAGAATCAAGCATACTTTCCTGTAGACATACAATTATGGGGGAATGCTCATGAATTAGGAGCTTAAGTTCTTCATATTTCGCCCTCAAACCCTGACAGTTCCATTGCAAAATGGAGGAGAAAACTATGGATTATTTCTGGAAGACATCTTGGAGGAGGTCTTCCCATTAGCAGTTTTTAATTTAACATTATTACCAGTAGGTTTCTTCAGAGAAGGTCTTGTTATGTTGGGTTTTACATTTGTGTTTTTCTTTGTATTCTTTTTATCTATTTGTTGAGGTGGATGGTGGACCTCAACTTGAATTTCAGATTTATTCAGTTCATCTTCTGGTTCATTAGAAACATCAACAGACAAAACATCAAATTTATTTGATGTCATAACCTTAACGTTTCTAATGGAGGGTAGAGAGAGAGATGGAGGTCTCCCCTCTTTTACGATTAATAGATGGTGGGAATCGAGGTTTTTGCACCTTTCCCACAACAGGTGCATTAGGTAAGTTAGTCTTAAGTGAACCTCCATCAGATCAGGCAAGGACATGGCCTGAGAGAGGTTTGTATTATATCTTTTGCAATGGCGGCTGAAGGCTGTACAGCAATGGGCAATGACCTAGTGTTAATACACCGTGGTAAAGCCCCAGAAGGTAATATGGTTACCTCGTTATTTGACATTTTGTCAGATAGATTACTTTTTTTTGAGCTATTGACAGTGCTAGGTTGGTTTGATTTTAATGCCTTAGCATATGTATTTGATTTATTTAATAGTCTTTTGGCATGGGTCACATTTATGTGTTCTAAGTTTGATTTGTTGAGGGCAGCTTCCTCCAACTTATATAGCTCGGAGCTCTTGTCTGTGGATTTGTGATTCGAGCTACAATTTAAACACCTGGCTCCAAGTGCACACTCTCCATGGTAAGATTTGGAGCAAATACCACACATCTTATTTTTGCAAACTTTGGACGGGTGCCCAAATTTAAAACAATTAAAGAATTGCAATGGCTTCTGCTTGAAGGGTCTTACTTTAATCCTTTCGTTCTCGATAATAATATGAAAAGGTACATCAGCATCCTGGAACGTAAGGATTATCATTGATGTACCTGGGACTTTATGAACTTTCCATACATTTAATGGGCACATGGCCAGTATCTCCTCCTCTGTAAAATCATATAGATCTCTGTTAAAAACTACGCCCCTTCCGTAGCTAAAATTTAGGTGGGGTTTGACATCTAACTTAATGTCATCATTACTTATTTTCATATTGGACAATATTACAGACTGTGTACTGGATTTGGCATGGATAAGGAAACTATTTTTTCCGAAA
>NC_090767.1:27780912-27803412 GCF_036898095.1 Palaemon carinicauda
TCATTATTATTATTATTATTATTACTAGCTAAGCTACATCCCTAGCTGGTAAAGCAGGATGCTGTTAAGCCCAATGGCTCCAATATGGAAAAAAATATCCCAGCGACGAATGGAAATAAATAAGCTACAAGAGAAGTAAACAACAATTAAATTAGAATATTTTACTATTGAAATGAAAATGGTAAAGAAATAAAATTAAAAATTATAATAAAGATTTTATAAAAAATAATGAAAGGAAACAACACAATAGGATGTAATAATGATCGTAGTAAGATCATCTAGAGCATAAAATGGCCTGTTGTAGGATTCAGGAAGCCCCTATTTGGTTGCTCCTTAAAGGCATAGGATTTCCTCTGTACGGCACAGGGATAGGATGATGATGGAAGGGGTGGGGGTAGCTCTTCATCCCTTTAGGAAATAGAGTTCCTTATGCAAATTCACTCGCACACGCATAAAAGGCATCGAGAGATGAATATTCCATTTTCCCCATTTTTATGTAGAAAAGGAAAACGTATTTCATCCTATAAGGTAAAAATGTATATTTGAAATTCCGATTTTTTTTTTATAAAGTGACTCAAATTTCATAGCGGCCGGGAAAATATATGTACGTGTCCTTTTGTCATTATCTTTTGGAAGAATGTACCGTTGGTTCATTTGCAATTGTAAAAGGACGAATGAACAAAATAGCTCATATATATTCATATATGTTATATATATATATATATATATATATATATATATATATATATATATATATATATATATATATATATATATATATATATATATATATATATATATATATATATATATATATATATATATATATATATATATATATATATATATATATATGTGTGTGTGTGTGTGTGTGTAACTCATACATTTATATTTTTTTCAACTCAAAGTTTCGGATATTATTATGTAAATTTATATGAAATTAGACATCATTGAATTTTTATACGCTTATTTTTTGGAATAAGAATTACTTTCAAAATAAAAAAACAAAAATATTTCTCGAAATGATTCCCAATTGTAATTTTAATGAATATTTAATTGTATCAAGTTCAAAATCTTTTTTCCTTTACATTTCTCTAATTCCGCCTTAAGTCTCCGGACGAGTTCTTCAAGATTTCCTTAGGAACTCCGGAAGAAATTCGCTCGGAAGTGATTGATACAAGACGTCCTTCATTCCTTTGAACATTTAATTTCATACAGTAGATTCTAATTTATAGAAGCAAATATTGATAGATATAATCAATATTATTTTTATCAAAAAGGAAAACTTATTTTGTTATCAAAACTATTAATATATATAATATTAATGTCTACTGAATCAAAATATCGTATAACATTCTACTTATTGTTCGGTTGAAATTTTTATTCTTGTAACTTCCTGAAAGTCTTCTCACTCTTCAGGGATATGAGAGAATGATTAAATGATATTTTCGCTCTCTGACTATACATAGTTTTCTTGCTGCTCCATCATCATCATCATCAACTTTTACTTCACAAATTGTTGAGGTTGTTTCTTTACGATCTTTTCTATTTTTTCATTAGAAATATACTAAGATAATTATGCTGTATACACACACACACACACACACACACATATATATATATATATATATATATATATATATATATATATATATATATATATATATATATATATAAATATGATCGTCGAAGCTATGCTAGTCCATGTCACCCATACTAGATTGAATTTCTAAGAGGGATCAGACTAAAATCTGCATTGGCCAGCGTGGTGAGGAAAAATTTCACAGCAATCGTCTTCCAAAAGTGAATCGATATCTATTCCATAACCGATGAACAACGCACAGAAAAAGAAGCTGATAAGAGATAACGAATATTAAAGACGAAACCTTTATTGAATAATACAACCGTAAATAAAATCTTTCAGTAACAACTTGCATCATGGATGATTACATAACTTATATTACACTCCAAAATATGCCATAGTCAATAAACCATATAAAGTTATAAGGAAATTAACACAACATTTACAGAATGTTGAAATTGATCTAATATGCCGCCTTGTGTTGAATCCTCTTTTAAGATAATTAATCTTCAATTGCTTTCCTTGCATGGGAAGACCATAAACACAAATTGCAATCATATGATGCCTGGCTCTTGCAAGAGTCAAGATGGATATCTGCTATAAAATGAAGAGAGAGAGAGAGAGAGAGAGAGAGAGAGAGAGAGAGAGAGAGAGAGAGAGAGAGAGAGAGAGGTTGTGTTGTTCACTTATATACAGAACTAAGTTTTGTAAATTCTCCCCTATGTAATAATGGGCAAGAGTCTGGATGGATATATATATATATATATATATATATATATATATATATATATATATATATATATATATATATATATATATACATATATATATATATGTTCGGTTACACTCAGTTCTCCCTCGCATTGGGGGAGTGGAAGTAGTCATATCCTGGTGAGAGGGGGTGAGTGTGCATGTGTGTGCATATCTATGTAAGTATTTAGTCGTCCTTTTTTATGGCTTGCGTACACCATTACAATAACATTTATTTGTAACTCAGTGAACATCATCTATGCACAAAACTTCAAGTTGGGTTCATTGCAGAGTAAAATAATTAACAAAATAATTAACTTACATTAATTCTATGGTATGCCTAATTAACTTAAGAAATAATCAGCTACTGATAAAAAAAATGAGGAGATTCGATCACAAAACCCATCAGCTTTAAGTCGTCATTAGCTGTCCGGAGGTTAATAAAGTTCGGAAACTCATGAATACATAATGAAGCTTTTATAGTTGTACTCAAAGGCCAGAGAAACAAAAAGATAAAGAAAATATGTTTTGAGAGAGAGAGAGAGAGAGAGAGAGAGAGAGAGAGAGAGAGAGAGAGAGAGAGAGAGAGAGAGGGGGGGGAGATTTCCTCTTTATTATACAGGGAACATTGTTTTCTTAGAAGCTAAAGGCACAGTTCTGATGCTAATACGACTGAAGGCAAATTCAAGAGAGATATTACTTTCAATGAGTTTTCTGAAATAATAAGAACATTCTTAATAAAGCAGATGAACTATATTGGAATCACAATTGGTGAAATATATGAAACAAATACTAAACTCTTACCGACTCGAAATGCAGTCTGTAGACGATGCCACACCTGCATACAAACGCTTACCTGAAAAAGAAACATTTGCTTTAATAACGCTTCCCTTTAAAAGGAATATTTGCTGTGATACACACGCACAGTTGGCTTTATAAATTTCGGCATACTTCATGGGACGCTAAGGAAACAAAAAGAGATACTGTTGGCAACTCTGCCTGTAAAACAATGTCGCTGAGCTTATAAACACGAAACCAAACCTTTTCATCAATCTTACGAAGTGCTGTATAGAAAAATATTGTTATTTGGTAAACAGCACCTCGTAACATTAATAATAATAATAATAAAAAAAAAACTTTGATCCCGGATTTATATGTTCAGTGACTTCGCTTTATAGACAGAGCCTTAGCCAACTGTTTCCTATTGGCTAAACAGCTGTCACACGTCTCCTTAGCTTCTCACGAAGTGTACCGGAATTAATAAAGTCAACTATACAATGTAAGCAGGATAAAAATGGAAACACAATTTCATGAAAAAATATACTGTAAGTAATAACACTGATAATCAATAAATGCCTCGTATGATCATCCTTCTTAATAAATTATTATTCTTGCTAACACTGACTATAGTTGGCTATCCAAAAACTAAATATTAGTATTATACTCATCAGATGGACACATGAAAAGTGAAGCAAAAATAAACACGTTGACGTTGATAAGAGAGAGAGAGAGAGAGAGAAGGAGAGAGAAGGAGAGAGAGAGAGAGAGAGAGAGAGAGAGAGAGAGAGAGAGAGAGAGAGAGAGAGAGAGAGAGAGAGAGAGAGAGAAAGGCGAAGGTTATTGGTATCCCACTCCCTTTGAAAATCATTTTCTTCATAACTATTTAAAACAATCTTCGTTATGACCGATGTTTCATTCATTCACAAAACAGTTCCACATACGCGTTGTAATACAAGAAATACATTAATTTCTACGAATGAAGCCCATAACTGCCTTCAAAGTGAAGAGGGGAACGTAGAGCAAAACTCAACACTTTCTCCCAAATACTAAATGACTTACATATTTTCACTGGCTATTCTTTTCATTCCTACCTCTTAACAATCATTTCTGCAGCATCAATAGACAATTAACGCTAAACCTCCAGTGGATTCAATTTACGTCAACTGAACGAAATGCAGATGGACAAAAATATTTTGACGTTAGAGGATGAAGTTTTTTTGCTGACCCGGCCAACATCTTTTATTCTAACTATAATGTAATGAAAAATAATTTTATAATTACACACAAGACGAACACAATCTGTTAATAACATGTCCTCTCATCAAACGGAAAGATTTCATATTATAATATATAAGAGAGATCGTTTTCCTTTTGTTGAAATATTAGTATATTTAGTATTCATTAATCCTCATTAAAAATCATACCAACGTCAACTACAATGCATACGATTTCAGTATGATCAGCGAAGCTATGCTAGTCAGGGCCAAGCATACTAGGTGGTTTGCTGTGAGCGATCACACTAAAATTTCCTAACATCACCAATTTGCAGTGGTGTTGAAAATTACCAAATCCCCAGACATGAATAATGACATGTCAGAGCCCATTGTCTCCTGTATTGGACTAGAAATGGCTCCATTTGTTTGTGTGTGTATATATAAACACAAATATACACAAAATTTGTGTGTAACATTATATATATATATATATATATATATATATATATATATATATATATATATATATATATATATATATAAATATATATATATATATATATATATATATATATATATATATATATATATATATATATATATATATATATATATATATATATATATATATATATATATATATATATATATATATATATATATATATATATATATATACATATCCATATATATATATATATATATATATATATATATATATATATATATATATATATATATATATATATATATATATATATATATATAATATGCACACATGCACACTTTTCTTGACGACGGTCTTTGACGTATGTGACTCTATATTTAAGGATGAATTAAAGACGAATATGTGGCTTCTCTCATCTTAATTTTTACGAGACAAAAGCGGAAATAACTTTTATGTTGTGGTTTACATTAATTCTGTGTTTCATTCGTGCGTAACAAAAAGCAGAAGAGATTTTGCAAAAACTGAATGAACTTCGTTAGAAAGTTTTGGTAAATTGATAGGCCACAAGAACAAATATCAACCAATACCAAGATTGAATTATTACCAATTCTATAAAAATCTTCAGACTCCTTGCTCAACTACCTAAAAACAACCAAAATTTAGTAACTAATATAATTTTGTCATTCAATCGTTTAGATAAGTAATAGCGGATATCCAACTGTTATGATAATGAATTTATCATTCCAATGAAAGAATTTCCTGACATATACTTTGTATATAGTAAAAGTCAGATCAACATCATACTAGAAGAAGTAGAATTACATTTAAGGAATTTCTTGTTTTTCGAGGAAGCCTTTCCTCTAAGACAGGTCGTCTAATCAAGCATCCATTTGAAGGTTTAAATGTTACTCATGAATGGCAGAGGCAAAGGAAAGTGACAGTACCGTAGCAGGACAATGCCCTAGCGACAAGTCCCTTTCTCCACCAAAGTTAGGATTAGGGAGAGCCAAGCAATGGCCGCTGATGACTCAGCAGGTAAACCTATAGGCTCCCCCCCCCCTTCCTTCCTTAGCTCAAATGGATGCAGAGGTTACAGACACTACGAGAAACTATCGAGCTTGAGCAGGGCTCAAACCCCGGACCGGCAGATCGCCAGGCAGGGATGTTTCCAATAGGCTACCATAACCATACATTATTCAACTTACACTATTTCTGTAAAGTCAACAGGGAATTTTTCTGTTTCTTCTTGTTTCTAGATCATAATAATTATCCATTTACATTGTACACATTAATTTATGCATATATACTATACATATTACGATGGACACAAACACGGACCCGTTTTCTGTCCACTTAACCATCTAATAATTCAAAATCAAGATAATGGAGCCGTTATTGACATTAGTCTCCAACTAGTAGGCTATATCTGAGCCGTCAAAATGTTTAGATAAACAAGCACGCTCACATATTCAACCCACCCACCCACCCCCCTATTTCCTAACTACAACCCGCTGGTTCTGCCATTTGAGGGAGATTTTGGTTTCAGAGTGTAACTCTTGGGGTAACCCCATCTCACCAGGGAGAGTGACTACTCCCTCCCCCGTGGCATGAAGAGAAAGATATATATATATATATATATATATATATATATATATATATATATATATATATATATATATATATATATATATATATATATAAATATATATATATATATATATATATATATATATATATATATATATATATATATATATATATATATATATATATATACACTTGCTCTTTATTAAATAGGTGATATAACGGAAGAGTTCCATGCTTGAAGAATGTAATCATTTGAAAGCAGAAGCAAATATACAATAAGATCATTATTGTTAACATTATTTCACGTTCCATAGAAAAAAACATGGAAAAATATATCTCCAAAATTACCAAGACAAATATGATTTATTTAACCTAGCTGCAGGATACGATTCTTTGGTCTGTTTAGTATTTTTCCAATTGAAAATAAATTAAAAAACGTAAAAACTTATCATCAAACCAAATCACGAATTACCTTTGGGTGGAAACAACATAAAATTGTCCTCATATGTAATTTAGAGTTAATGCCAAGAACCAATGTGCTCACCTAACTCTAAATTTTCTTATTTATCTGACAGAAATGAGTATTCCGTCTCCTTTAACTTTCCTCAATAATATTACCGAAACGTACAAATTCCTACAAAGGACTTTACAGTTAAGGAAATTCCAGCTATAATAAATACGGTTAGAGACCGATTTTTATGTTTAGCACAAGTTATTTTTCTATCTCTTTATTTTCATATTTCCAAAATGACTAATGGAGAAAACTATTTGGTTTTGTTTCTTCTATATATAAATTTCTGACGTCAATGAATCTTAAAATAACCATAAGCGACTTAAATCAGGTCCTTAGCCAGAGTAGGAAAGGTGATACTATCACTGTAACTTGTAAGAAAATATCTTGTAAGGAAATATAAAGCAGTATTTTTTAAAAAAAGACAAGTAGCAGGCAAAGCAGATTTTTTTATCAAGCTAAAGGAAGAATAATACTACTATTCAAACTTTAGCGAATTCATGACCAAACAACGATGTGTAATTTAAGAAAACCAATAAGAATTGTAGACAAAAAGAGCCTGACTATGTTTCCGTTACTCTCCTCACGTGGTTCTGGAAATTCGTATTCTCTTCCATGACCCTAAACTCATATCAGCCTCCAACATCTCCTTGGAAGGCCAGCCGTGAGTGACCTCATGCAACGGCCTTGGGAGGAAAAACTACGACAATTAAGAATAAGGTAAATTACAGAGGGATGGTTAATCTCAGAGGACTAATGTTCAAGTTTTAAAAGATTCAATTAATCTTACATAAAACATGTGAAAAATTACTTTACTTAACACTTAAGATATCTTTTGAAAAAATTGATACTTTTATTATATATAGAAATTTCCAAACCGACTAAATGATCATTGCGTGATGAGTCAAGAAACATAAAAGGGAAATAGAAATTTACTAAGCAATGAAAATATCCTTCAAAGAACGTGTTCTTCTTTACCATATATAACAATTTCGAAACAGACTAAACAAAACCGGTGTTATGTGTCAAGAAAAGATGTCAGGGGAAAGAAAAGTCAAAGAAGAAAAAAAAGTCTGACTTCGATTCACAAAAGACATTAATGTAATCATATCTTCAAAAGCAAACCATTAAAAGTCACAGGGCATTCTAATAAATTCATTCCAGACTTCCTGCCGAAAAAAAGGTTCGAGAAGTTTGAAGGAAGAATAACCATTTTAATGTATTTAAGAAACTCTCATTTCAATGGATACGATTTATTTCTTTTTATAAATGCCGTAGTGTTAATTAAACCGGAACCAGAACTACGAAAAACAGTGATATAATATATCTCAAACATAATACTATGAATTACAGACGCATATACATAAGACAAATATTAATGTCAAAATGGATACCTGGATTCCCCACCCCCTTTTTGGCTTTCTACTTCCTCTTGTCCAGTTTCCTGTCTTCCATCTTCCTTTCGAACTTCTACAAACTTCAACTTCCTATGGCAACTGCAGTTACTGGTTTTACTTCAATAAACTTCAACTTCTTATAGCAACTGTGGGGATTTCCCCCAGCTACACTTGGGGAAGAATGATTTCCCCAGTCCCAAGGCTGGACCATATGACCAAACTTCCCAGAATCAAAGAGAATTTCCTGAAGTGTTTTTCAGCGAATTATATATGATGAAATATGAAATTTACAAAAAGTGAACACGATGATACTTTGCCTTTTCTCAATATTTTGGTCTCTCGGAAACGTAATACCTTTGAAACCTCAGTATTTCGGATAAAAAAAAAAAAAAAAATCTTTTACAAGACTAAGCTCTCACTTTCAAGTTCGGAACCAAAAATCTACAACATTAATTCAATAAAAACTTTGTTATATAGATGTTACCATTATGTTCAACTTATCTGAGGTTTCACGAGGAAGAAAATATTCTAAAGTAATTTTTTTTTTTTTACCAACAATGGGTAGATTATACTTCACCCACCCCAACCCCCTTCCCTGGTCCTTGACTTATTATTATTATTATTATTATTATTATTATTATTATTATTATTATTATTATTATTGATATTATCATTATTATTATTATTATTATCATTATTAAACTACAACCCTAGTTGGAAAAGCAGGATGCCATAAGCCCAAGGGCTCCAATATGGAAAATAGCCCAGTGAGGAAAGGAAATAAGGAAAAACTACAAGAGAAGTGTCAGAACAATATCAATACATCATATATTAACAAAATATAAAAACTTCTCAATAACAGGAGGATAATAAAAACTTTAACAAAACAAGAGGAAGAAAAACAAGATAGAATAATGTGCCCGGGTGTACTCTCAAGCAAGAGAAATATCACACAATATTGGAAGTATCTAGCTGAGTTTTTTTTTTCTTCTTCTATTCAGTAGATTGACATTTCAAAACCTAGCATTTGAATACCTTGAAGCTTTAAACTTCTATCCCCATAAGCAATATCTATAATAATTTTGTTAAGTTTTTAAAAAGGAATAAAAATTTGGAATCTGTTTTTCCTCGATATGTTGACATAGGTTTTCGTATTAATTCAACGAAAGTTTTAATACCAATGCAGATGGCAACGGCTTTGACTGATGGTCTCAAACTTCAGAATATGATATAAAAAGTTGAAGATGAAGCAAATAAGTCATTGGAAGGAAGTTATCATTCCACAAACATTCATACGTACATATACCAAGGCACTTCCACATATTTGGGGGTGGGGTGGTAGCCGACATCAAACAAATGAAAAAAAAGGGGACCTCTACTCTCTACGCTCCTCCCAGCCTGACAAGGGACTCAGCCGAGTTCAGCTGGTACTGCTAGGGTGCCACAGCCCACCCTCCCCTATTATCCACCACAGATGAAGCTTCATAACGCTGAATACCCTACTGCTGCTACCTCCACGGTCATCTAAGGGACCGGAGGAAGCAGCAGGACCTACTGGAACTGCGTCACAATCGCTCGCCATTCATTCCTATTTTTAGCACGCTCTCTTGCCTCTCTCACGTCTATCCTCTCATCACCCAGAGCTTCCTTCACTCCATATATCCGGCCAAACCTTGGCCTTCCTTTTGTACTACTCCCATCAACTCTTGCATTCATCACCTTCGTAAAAAAAAAAAAAAAAAAAAAAAAAAATGAGAGAGAGCAGGGAGAAAAGTTAAGGGTAATGCAATGGTCGCTGCTAGTGGCTCTATGCAGATGAAGTTTCTAAAGCTTAAACCAAATACGACAACATTTTATACCGCTATTTATGCTAATATGATGACTGAAGCATAATGTATCACAACTTCTAAAGAGATGCCATTCATTTTTTGAACACAAAAATAAATAAGCAGGTTGATAAAACTCTTCATTAGGTAAGGTAATCATCACATTAAAATGAGTGTGTAGAAAGCAAAAGTATTGCATTCTCTTATGCATATTCTTGTAAGTATAAAGCCTCATTTAACAAAAAATAAAGTGGTGGTGACCCCAGCCTTTTTTCTTTAAACATATCATTTTCTAATTGGATTTCCATTAAAAAAAAAAAGCCAATACTTAGGGCCACACACAAAAAATATTCTGGTCAAAATCACAAAAGTCTTTACCTGACGATTTGCCAGACAGGGGCTCGAGTCTCGCTCAAGTTCGATAGTTTCTTGCAGTGTCTGTAACCTCACCATCCATGTGAGCTAAGGAGTTGGGGGTTTTGGGGGAGCCTTCAGATATACTTGTTGTGTCATCACCAGCCAATGCCTGACCTCTCCCTGGTCCTAGCTTCATGAAGAAGGGGCTTGGGCGATGATCACACACACAAACACACACACACACGTATATATATATATATATATATATATATATATATATATATATATATATATATATATATATATATATATATATATATATAGGTCAATATCTTGAGCAATGTCAGTCTCTTGCCTCCACCATTCATGAGCGACCTTTGAACCTTAAAGTGTAATTTAAACAAAGTTAAGTCATAAAAAAGAAACACCCCTTCTCAAGCGAAAGACAAAAAATTGACTTCGTTTCTTCTTCCTCCTCCTCGTTACTTAATGGGTCCCCGACTGAGCCCTTTTTATCCAGCGTTCCTTCCCCATCCAATTATCCGTCATTATTTTCCTCTGACGACGTTTTCCCAGAAAAGATGTTGTCAGTTTTATCGAGATTTTCCCTTGGTTTTCTCTTACCCATCTCTTTAGCATCTCTCTTCAAGCAGTGTCCTGGTGTAGCCATCTTTACAATATATTTTGTCTTTTCATATAAAATTCCTTTCTGCGATAATCATAGAGATAACTCTTCATATATTACAACATAGGTACAGCAAACTGCAAATACAGTATATTATGCAATCTTAAGCCTCCCGCCCATCCTATCTAAACAGAAAAAGAAGGTCTATCTATCTAGCCGGTAAATTCAAATTCCTCTCTTAGGCCAAAACTATTTCCACCTTTTTGGTATCTTCCAGCTCTAACGATAGTAATGACTCTTTAGAAAATACAACACAAGTACAGCAAACTATAAGGGAATGTTATGTAATCTTAAGCCTTCCACACATCCAAATACTATTTGAATAAAAGAAGGCCTATCTAGTCGGTAAATTCAAATTCCTCTCCTCGATCAAGACTTGCTTGTCATAAGTTCGCTGATTCAGGAGAAAAAAAATCGTCGCTCTCCATTTCAACCTGCACATTGTTCGTATCCAGATATAATCATCATTAATCCTATGCAATCCCTTCCTCCTTAGAGCGAGTTCTCCCAATATTCTTTTGCACGCAAGAAAAAAATGTTACATGATTAAAAATTATATAAAATAAAACTCTAAAAATAAAATATTGGTGCATTAAAATAGTTATTTTACGTGACATTTATTGCAGTTGGGCTACGTAAACTTTCAAGTATATATAAAAATTCCCAGAAGACACTATATATCACAGCCCGAAAGAGACAGAGGAGAACGATAGGAAATATATGGGTGACTTGGAGACGTACAAAACATTACAACAAAATCATTCAATTGATGGCAAATAAAAATTACGTAAATTTATAGCTAAACTACCCTAAAATGGAGAAGAAAAAATTCTAAAAGTTGCTATAATTGTATTACAACTTCTTGGTCTTTTCGATCGAATATCAATTAGATTAAAAGAAAAATGGCCTAAGACCAGAAAAACTTCATGCCATACTTTCAAAGTTATTGATGGGAAATTACCCAACTGAATTAAAAAAACGAAATAGACAGATATCTTTAAAACAACAGCATGAGCTTTAAATATATGACATAATTATTCCAGCAAAATACTCCTTATATCTATAAATCTTATTAGCATAAAACCCGTTGAATTATCCTGTCTGCCTCTCCAATATCTCCTGTGTTTGATATTCATCCTAAGGAAATAACCAACTGTTTCAATCGGAATTCACAGGTGGTTTAAGCTTCAAGGCTGAGATGAGTAAAATATTCAAAGGAGTCTTGAGAGTAGGAAATACATAGGATACAACTTTTGTTCATGATATATATATATATATATATATATATATATATATATATATATATATATATATATATATATATATATATACAGAGAGAGAGAGAGAGAGAGAGAGAGAGAGAGAGAGAGAGAATATCGGGTACCATTGCTCAGGGGACAGCTCATTATATCAAAATCGGAATTGGTATTGGCATAACTTTGATTTGTTTTACAAACATTATTCGACATTAGATAACCATAAAAGAAGAAAATTATTCCTGTCTTAAAACACCATAAAACTCCACGTGATGGAAAAGAACAAAATCTTTAGTAGTGACAAGTATCTTTTCGATACAATTTGTTCCAGTATTGACAGGTAATGAGCCCACCTATTTCTATTATCATACTATAAATGGAATACCTATATTTTTCTAAACGAAAGAAGTGCAAAAAATATTATGTAGATCTAACAAGGCACAAGCTGTCGAGTCATAAGACACAGTTCATTGAATTTTCGTGCAACTAAAACACGTAAAAACACAATATTGATTACTTTTGAATATCATCGCTCATTTAAAGGCTTAAAGACGCCCCACGAGTGGTAGAGGTAAGGGACAGTGACAATGTCATAGCAGGACAACACCCCCAGAGAGTCTAAGATTTGATCAGAACCCAAGCCACCTCTCCACTCAAGCAAGGTCCAGGGAGCACCAGCCAATGGCTACAGATGACTCAGCAGGCAGACCTAAAGGCTCCCCTAAACCCATCCTCCTTAGCTCATAAGAATGATGAGGTTGCATACAAAACATATCATAAAAAGGAATCATAATAAAGAATCAACAAGTTATCAAAAACATAAGAGAATTGTGAATACCAACAAATGCAGAAAAAAAGGTAATAAGGAACAAGGAAAGGTCTAACAGATCTCACAAAACGAATCAAGGCTGAGGAAATTACTTCACATGAAAGATCAAAATAAGGTCTCCTTCACAGAAGCATTAAATTGGATTCGAAGTTGTCATTCATGTGTGGTGTCTGGAAGGAAAGACGCTCAAATTTCAAACTTTAGACCTCAAGGGATTTTCTCTGAACAGTTTAGAGGCGGTAATTCTATTTTTTTTTCTTCATTTCATGTTCGTTTTTGTCACATATTTTGGTAAAATTCCAATGCATTATAATCATTTTAGTTGTGTCTAGCTATGTACAACGCATGTATGAATATGTAAGATAATGATAAACTTTTGACTGCTTTTTAAATTTCAGAAACCAATTTAAATTTAAGAATGCCAATTTCCAAAGCAAATATTAATGAATTTCTAGATAAAAAGGATCATGTGCGTATGGATATACAAGGTATTATAAACTATCACAATATGCAACGAGAGATCAATTTGTTCCCCAAGATAATATTGCAATTAACCATTAAATGACAAAAATAATGCCTTCAGAAAATGGCACGATTACAGATTCCAGCCTTGGTCAGAACTCCCTATTCTATTCCCTGCCATTGCTTATTGACTAACATCCCTTTTCCCTATTACTGGAAGCGTGACGCGACTGTCGTCTGGAACTGGGCAGTTGCTGTACGTTTTTAGTGTGAAATGTAAATTCTGATATAATTATTTTTTAATAACCCCCACCCCCCACCAAAATACTGAAGCGAAGTCTACTCAAAGCCTTAATTCTTTAGCCCTTATAATCGATTTGACCCAATATTTATATAAATCATGAACAAATTACATGGTCAGTTGACAGCCTAATTCAAGTTGATAAAAGTTGGCCTAAGCCATGTGGCAGTCCAGGTGCTTTGGAAAATAAACGAGCTCCATAATATCTTTTTTATATAAAAATAAGTTAGAAAAAGTACTGAGCATGTATACGTCCGCTTTTAAAAATAAATAGTGAGTTTTATCATTATTTATAAGCAGTCTTTTTTTTTCCCAAAAAAATTTTGTCAAGAAAATTTATCAAGGCGTTAGTTTTTTTTTTTTTATCAAATGGAGTAAGTAAATATAAAAAATGGCTGTTACTTAACATGAGCAATGTCATACATAGAAAAATGAGGAGCTCAAACACTAACTGAATCTAATAGCGAGTCAAAGGATTGATTTCTTACTAAAAAAAATAGAGCACCTAAATATGAAATCATCTCCATGAATAGGAAAGATATCCAAAATCAGGCGCTGAATCTCTGAATCTACAAACTTCATATTATGATGCAAAACGAAGAATTTCTGAAGTTGCATTTCGTAATATATTGAAATATTATAATAAAGTTGTGCTCATTTGATTATTCAGTCTTATAGTTGTTATGAGATGTTAAAAGAAAAAGTCCATAAATTCAACGCAATTAAAACGATAAATTTCTAATTTAACTCTTTCTTCGCGAAGATAGTGACATAGCAATATCTGTAGTTATAGAAAAGGAGAAATCTTTTAAATTGTTTGCATCTAAACACAATATTTGAGCTGCAAACATGGATACTACAAAGAAGAGTAATCCTCATTATGAAAAATGGTGAACGAAATGGAAGAATTGATAAATTTCAACGGCCCCAAAATCTAAAAACCTTTCGACTATTTACTCCAATGATTCAAGAACCGATTATTCTCTTGAGACAATAATTCAGGCATTTGGTTATATTGTAAGATCTATATCATTGTTATTAATTATAGTTTTATACCGATCACTTCATTAGTTTACCCATCTTTACCATCTTACTTCATTAGTTTACCTATATTACTTCTCTTATACATACATACTTATAATACAATCATACATACATATTGTTATATATATATATATATATATATATATATATATATATGTATATATATATACATATATATATATATATATATATATACATATATGTACACACACATTGATAAGGAATAGAATGCTGAAAATGTGGCCTTTGTAATCTAACGCCATTTCATTAATGCAATATCCAAGCAATTCTCCTCGACTTCCATCATCCGATAGGTTCCTCAAACTTTTCAAAAAGCATTTAAAAAACGCCATGGAACTGATTGTGTGGATGAATTTCAAATATAAAAAGTCACTCAATAGCCTATAATGAAAAAGATTCATCATGATCACTTCCTGAATAAATAACACCCAAAGTATGTTGAAATGAATATAGGTTATTTGTAAAAATTATGAAATGTCTTGAACAGAAAGATATCAAATATTTCCACTTTACACGTTTCCATAATATATTCTCAAGTGGATGAAACTGCGTAATTAAAAGGGTTATCAAATAAATAATGTATCTATAAGCATTAGACTCATTATTTCATTACTGTATAAAAGTCAATAAGTTAAAAGCAAGAGTTCGAGAACCTCGTTTACTTTCTCCTTTCCAGTTAACAAATTTCGTTGAAACTTTACATAAGTTTGACGTAAACTTCGACCAAGTGAAAGAAAATGTGATGGATCGTTTTTTATTGAAGACTTGAAGTTCGAAGAGAAAAACAAAGGCACGATCTGGAGGTTTAAAGGCCGCTCATGAATGGAAGAGGCAACGGGCCACTAGTGACATTGCGCTATCAAGCAGGACAATGCCTTAGAGACTGACCTTATATACTGTACATATGATCAGCGCCAAAGCCCCTCACGGCAGATAGACTTATAAGCTCCCCTTAGCTCTCAAGGATGGTAAGGTTGCTGCGACTAAAGGAACCAACGAGTATCATCGGAACTTGAACCCTAGTCAGGGACGTTACCACATAGGCCACCACAACAGATCAAAATACCATAAATTTTAACACAAACACAAATGAAATTCAAACTAATATGCAAATGAGATAAAAAAAAACCAACAAAATACAGATGATGAAATCCATAATAAATAGGAAACATCAAAAAGAAATGAGTCTGACAAAACAATAACAAATGTAAAACCTTTGACAATAATTAATGAAATTTAAAAGACATCATCGAATGGAACAAACATTTAAAGTATTGTTTTAATCCTGTCTCTCTCAAAAATCCGAGGAAAAAAAAATCATATAACACTTCTATCCAGTAAAAATTAATATTAGAACAAACCACGTGCGTCTAACGTGTATGTATGAGTGAGTAAAAACAGAACGGAAATACAAAGATAACATGACCTACACCAAGTACTATCGTACATTATACATTTGCATCTTTGGAATATATATACTGTGTATCTATACATATATATATATATATATATATATATATTTTCTTTTCTTTTTTTTTCCTGTTGGGGCTACTGGCCTTATAACAGCCTGCTTTTCCAACTAGGGTTATAGCTTAGCCTTTAATAATAATAATAAAAATAATAATAATCATTTCTTATGTCATTTATTTATCTCCTTATTTCCTTTCCTCACTGGGGCTATTTTTCCCCAGTTGGAGCCCTTGGGCTTATATCTTGCTTTTTCAACTCGGGTTGTAGCTTGGTTAATAATAATGATAATAATGATAATAATAATAATAATGCAGCCGTTTCTAATCCAGTATAGGACAAAGACCTCAGACATGTCCTTATTCATGTCTTGGGTTTGGCCATTTTTCATCACCAGTGCCGATTAGTGATAGTGGCAGACTTTAGTCTGCTAGCTAACAGCAAACCGACCTAGTATGGGTGGCCATGAGCTTTGTTGATCATGTCGATACACAAAAGAAACAGCTTCTGCTGATTGGATTGCAAAATTCTTCTCCAAAGGTAAAGAAGACGACTTTGCCACTATGATATCATATTATGATTACAATAAAGAGAAATGTAGAGGAGGAGGATCTTGTTAACACACACGATATATGTTTATCTCATTTTGATTATAAAAAGGGAAAGATATTTATAAGGAGAGTTACAAGATGTTATTTAACATATAACTGTATTTATTTGATTTAAAAGAGAGAGAGAGAGAGAGAGAGAGAGAGAGAGAGAGAGAGATTCTATATATAATACATTCCTTATAATGGTAAACCACATTCTTGGAAGAGCACACTTGCTGCCAAATGTAAGTGGAAGATCAAGACCTGTATCAGTGATAGAGAGAGAAATAAAATTGTCAGGAGGAAAAGTGGCAGCGCCGCTTATCAGAATAATCCCATGTTTGAAATATCAAATTTGATTTTTGTTCAGAATGTATTTTCTTCTTTAGTTTCATTACAGATATTATTTTCTCTAAACAAAATGACAGTTTCAGATATATTCCTGAATAGAAAAGAAACCGCCTATCGATATGCGGTAAATCGAAGCTACTCATGAGTTATCATCGACCTTAAAGACAAGGTAATAGAGGAGGAAATCCTTCCACTGTCACATAAGCCCTTCTGGCATTGAAGGAAACGAGCAAGTTCCAATTCAGTAGAGACGCTAGTCTCTCTCTCTCTCTCTCTCTCTCTCTCTCTCTCTCTCATTACTAAGTATAAAACAAATATCCTTATAATAAGAATCAGTTGAAGAAGAGGAGACATTTCTTAGTCATAAAGGAGGATTTTTTAGCATATAAGATGACTCCTCATTAACACCTGCCTGGCTATCTGCCGGACTGGGGTTCGAGACCCGATCAACCTGTATAGTTTCTGTGGTGTCTGCAACCCCACCATCCTAGCGAGCTAAGGCTAGGGGTGTTTGAAGGAACCTATAGGTCTACATGCGGAGTCATCGTGAGCCATTGCATGGCCCTCCCTGGTCCTAGCTTGGGTGAAGAAGGGACTTGGGCGCTAATCTTATATGTAAAGGTCAGTCTCTAGGGCATTGTCACTGACCCCCTACCTGTGCCATTCATTAGTGACCTTTAAACGCCGAGAGAAAGACTAGGCTTTCATAATTCTAGTCTCATATTCGGGTAAATATAAATTAAAACAGCTAATCTCTTAAGGAAAGTACAGCCCTACTCTCTCTCTCTCTCTCTCTCTCTCTCTCTCTCTCTTTCTTTATCTCTCTCTCATTGATACTAAACTAGGCATAAATGCTGGGTAGCGTTAGGTTCCGATTTCTTTTATGGCCTCTCGTGGCATGGTTGGTTTTGACCTTTTATTAGAAGGGGTCAGCGTTCGATCCCCAAGTATGAGGTAGAAATTTATTTCTATTTGAACACGATGTTGTGTTGATATTAATCCATATATATATATATATATATATGTATATATATATATATATATATACTTAACTGCTCCTTCCTCTCTCTCTCTCTCTCTCCCTTTCTTAAATGGGTATAGTCGTGCTACCTGCTAATGCATTTTATTTCCTATCTATAATCACTACGTCATTTAATTTGGATTAATGTAATGATTCAGTGTAATGAAGTTATTTCAGCTTCAGTTGAATATTTAATTTGTAATATTATTTCTCTCTCTCTTTTATGATAATGATTGTCATTGTCTGTACTCGTTTCATTAAGTACTGGAGAGGAGAGGATTGCTTATTCTATTCTTATCCATTACTCTCGCATGATATACAGTAGCACATACAGTACGGCGGTGTTACTGACAAAGTGTCAAAGAGCTATTCCTTTCATAATCTTCTTATGTTGCATTTCTTCTTCTTCCAGTTTCCTGGAATATTTCATCCAACGTAATCTGTGTGCGCAGCTAATATCTCCTCTAGTGCAGTCGGTTTAGGTTTATCGTGTTGGCAAGCGTTGTTAATGTACACGAGCTACCGGATCCGTAGGAGGGGCGGGAGCCCTTGATGATTCTAGGGCGTGTCGGTATGAAGAGATGACATGTGAATCAGGTAGGCGGTCCTCCACACGTTTAGGAACCATCAGGGTAATGGAAGTTTGTCTCCAGAGATTCCAAGCTCAGTTATTTCCCGAAGCTGTCCAGGGTCTGTTTGTGGATGGTGCAGATCAAGGGGTGGTTCTGTAACTCTTTTGGAGTTGTATTCCCATACCGATATAGGACGTTTGACATTTCTTAACTGGGCAAATTCATTGGTATACGACGATTGTCTTATTCAGTGTCTTGCGCTATTTAGAAAAGCTTGTTCTTTTAGATGACAGCTGTGCATTAGATGCTTTTAGTGAAGTGTGTTGTGCTAGCTTTTTGGTTGCAATCGTGCCAAATATCCAGTCTCCTCTTATCTCTGTGTTCTATCCTTTTTCAAATATCTGTAAAACTTGAGTGATCCTTTCAATTTCTGCAAGGGTGGCTCTATGGGACTGGTCTTATACCTGACGGGGCTGGTCTTATACCTGGTGGGGCTTGAATGTACTATTGGAACATTGCAAATTCCTAAACACTTTAGTATAATTCTTACATCGTAAGATCATCTGTATACTTTTAGTAATGGGGGATGGTGGCAAAAAAGAATATCCAAGATAAGTCATTATATGCTGCATTGATAAACTTGTAGATTCCAATAACATACTTGAATGTTATTTACACTGAGAATATAAACATTTTCATAAGCAAATTCTCTCTCTCTCTGTTATCAGCCCATAGTTACCGGGAACTTACTCAACTTGAATGTGTTTAGAAAGGTATTTGGCTGATTCATTTCAAACAAAAGAACTTTGGGAGTCGGTAGCAGGTGTTTACCAAATCTCTCTCTCTCTCTCTCTCTCTCTCTCTCTCTCTCTCTCTCAAGGCATTAAGGTATCAGTATCAATGTAAAATTTATTTGAATAGAAAACCCCGTTCTCTCTCTCTCTCTCTCTCTCTCTCTCTCTCTCTCTCTCCGAATTATATTTGTATTGCATAGTTGAGACATTAAGACGAACAGAAGAGCTATTAGACATGACGCCATCAGGCGCTTCTCAGAGGGTGACCTTTGTAAGGTCAGTGAATAATCGTACAGGTCCGATGCGAATAACAAGTGACCTTTAAATTGACCATTCACGGCCAGGGTTATATATTGCGAAAGGTACGCCCGTATCGCCACTGCAGATAAATTGGGATTATGCTAATTCATTTAGTCGTTTAGTACGCCTCTAGTTATGGTTGGGACCAATGTCGTGATTGAGCCTACAAGGGGAAAACAAATAAAGTCTTCGATATATGGAGTTTATTGTCAGGACATTGAAAGGCAAAATGGATGAAAATTTCAAAGAATTCAGAAAGTGTATCATAGGTGCTTTGAGGGAGTGAGTCTCGTGTCAATTATTCAGTAAAAGTAATGATTTATTGATATTAAAATCCGGGAGTAACTGCTACTATGTGTAAACAGTTCGAATTTTCACCGCTAGACTGTATAAGTAACGTAAATATTATTATTATTATTATTATTATTATTATTATTATTATTATTATTATTAATGATAATAATAATAACCTGGATAACGTAAAATTCATGATAAACTAAGGTAACATTTATAAAATCTTCGTAGCATAAACAAACCTTAGATATTTATTTTTGTAATATATTCTCCTGTCTATATATCAGCAGAATTATGTTGCCTGAACTCTCCGAAAAAAAAAAATATTTTGCAAGTGAGATTTTAATTTTTCTTACTTTTATGTCATCAATGGAAATTAACAGGGACTAAGGGTAAAGAACTTATAGTTTTGAAATATCAAACTAAATATGGACCATCGTTGAAAGATATTTTTTTCATATCTATCTTCTATCAGATTTATTTTTCCTGGAACTTCTCTTCTCTTCTAAACTTACGGTCTATTAAATTTCTTATTCCTGATCTAGATATTAATCTTTGGCACTGTCGTTCAATTAGTTCATTATGCTGAATGTTGCATAAGATTTTTCATCATTCTGACCATCCTTTACATTCTTGAAACAAATGTGACATGTTGGGTAACTTGTAGAAATGCAAACGACCAAATAGTCAAGGTGATCACAGTGCAATTGCAACAACACGAGCAATCGTCCTAGACTGACTGCAGCTTAAGAATGTCGTAGGGAAACTCTTTTTAATGTTACGTTGAAAAAGAATAAGAAGATAGACTTAATTTAGGGTTGTGGTGGCCGATGTGGTAACATCCCTGACTGGGAACGCCAGACTGGTGTTCGAGTCCCGATCATCTCGTTCGTCTCTTTGGTCGCTGCAACCTCAACATCCTTGTGAACTAAGGATGGAAGGGGTTTGGGAGAGCCTATATAGGGTCTAATTGCCTAGTCCTCAGCAGCCATTGCCTGGCCCTCTTTTGTCCTAGCTTGGGTGGAGAAGGGACTTGGACGTTGATCATATGTATATATGGTCAGTTTCTGCTTGATAGGGTGATGTCACTGTCCCTTGCCTCTGCCATTCATGAGCGGCCATTAAACCTTCAAAGGATTTAAATTCAAGCGTGAAATTTCGGCTCCCCCCCCCTTTAGTGAGCTTACGGGACAAATTTATCTCCTTTATATGAATCTCTCTCTCTCTCTCTCTCTCTCTCTCTCTCTCTGATCATAACCTTAGTACAGTTGCTCGTTTTCGTTTCCGATTTTTTTTTAAATTCTGCATTTGTCCGTTTTCTTTGTCCAACAATTTGCATGGTGCAAGTTGAGATAGATTGATTGATTGATTCGGAGTTTTCTGGCATCCTGACATGTAAGGTCATTGACGCCGTTGCAAGTGGTCAGTTATAGGAATAGAAAATCAAGCTGTCTATCGAAACAATACTTCTCAAAAGAGTTTTTTTTTTTTCCATCATTGTCCGTTGTAATATTTTTATTCAAAATATCAAAATTGATATTTAATGTATTTGTAACATTCATTCATTATGCATCGGGCCAAAACTAATATAAGTATAATGGAATCCATTTCAATTGGGAGATCTGATGTTCTTTTTTTATAGTTTGGGCTAGGTTTGGATAACGGATTTTTCTGAAATATATGTAATAATATAAACAAGATATATTTGGTAGCTACAATTTACTGAAGCATTTCCTATTGTTTGTTTGTGTCTGTATATATATATATATATATATATATATACATACATATATATATATATATATATATATAAAGAAAAAAAAAAGAAGTTTACTTGAGTTGTCCTTTTGCCTGAGAGTAACTATTGCTTTAGGCTCAAGAGGATGACTGTGCATTATAGTGACTGGGGAAAAAAAATAAAATATAAATATATTTTTGCTGTACTTGAAAGTATTATTATTATGATTAAATGTGCAATTGAGTTTAGCTTACTACTAGAGCTTATTTATATCTTAAGCGTTTATGAGTCTATCTTGATTCTTGAATATACTTGTTAGAATT
>NC_090767.1:27810912-27825912 GCF_036898095.1 Palaemon carinicauda
TGTTAAAAATACTAATGTTCTTATTACTTTTTTTATTAATATTATTTTAATGCCCTTAATTTAGGGATGGTTATACTGAACTGCTTTACCAAAGATTGTTTACAGTATTAGACAATTATATCTCTTATCTAAAAGCACAATTAATATCAATTACTAAGTTTCCTTGACCTTGAATTTAAGGAATATAATTCTATTCAGAAATACTTAGAAATATGCAATGGAATAATAGATTTTCGACCTGGCCTTTCATTAGAAGGGGCTAGCGTTCGATCCCAAGTATGAGGTAGTAATTTATTTCTATTTGAACACGATGTTGTGTTGATATTTATCCATGTTGATTCATTAGGGGTAATTTGAATGAATTACTACCAATTGTGTCACGTGGTGGGCCGGGAAGTCGGGTAAAACTTGCTGGTAAGAGAATGATGTCTCGCCAGGTAAATCCTCGGAGAGCTAGGTAGCGTCAGGTTCCGATTTCCTTTTATGGCCTCTCGTGGCATGATTGGTTTCGACCTGGCCTTTCATAAGAAGGGGCCAGCGATCGATCCCAAGTATGAGGTAGAAATTTATCTATATTTGAACATGATGTTGTGTTGATAGTTATCCATATATATATATATATATATATATGTGTATATATATATATATATATATATATAAATTACATATATATATATATATATATATATATATATATATATATATATGTGCGTCTATGTGTGTGCGTGTATGTACATACCGGTATATATATGTATATATATATATATATATATGAGTGTGTATACATATATATATATATATATATACATATATATATATATATATATATACATTATGTCTGTGTGTATTTATATATGTTTACATAACATTAGCTCTAATAAGGGTATTTCTAGTGGTTAAAATAGCATACCCTATCGGGGTATATAAGAACTATAATATACCCTTTACAATATACCCATATCAAGGGTATAACATATACTTGAGATACCCTTACTTAGGGGTGTATCGTAGGTAAAGAATACCCTTTTACAGCGTATTCTATACGACATAAATACCCGTGTATATTAATTATAATTTTATAATTAATATCTATTCCACCATTATATAGGTGTAGTTATAGCTTATAAGTATATAAAGTAATAAGGTCAATGATTTTAAAAGTTTGGTTTATCAATTTATTATTTCCATTACACTTGAAAATCAAAAGTATATATATAATATATAAAGAGTGATGGCAGAAGCTGCAAAGCAAACCGTCCGCAGAAATCTGTGAAAAGAAAATATTTGCTAGTGTGTGTGCGTAGATATATAATATATATATATATCTATATATATATATATATATATACATATATATATATATATATATATATATAGATATATATATTATATATATATATATATATATATATATATATATATATATATATATATCTATCTATATATATATCTATCTCTATATATATATATATATATATATATAGAAAAGAAAGGAAAAAATATCATGCATAAATACCTAACTGTGCTACCTCAAGTCAAACTGGCGTCAGTGTTTGCTTACAGACTACTCGTAATGCTATTAACGTTTAGCTGAATACGTTGTTTATGGTTTTTTTCCCTCCCAGACAGCTTGACGCTCTCTCTCTCTCTCTCTCTCTCTCTCTCTCTCTCTCTCTCTCTCTCTCTCATAATGAAGTACTAATGATAATTTCTTACTTATTTTACCCGGTGTTAGTAATAATGATTTTTTAGACTATCACAGCCTGAATGCAAAACTAATGATGATGTCTGACAATTTTTATTCGTAACCACTGTTTATGCTTGCATAGATGGACAGTTAGTGTTCTTACCTTGGTTAACAGATGAAATGCAGTGAAGATATTATAATCCCGATGACGCTAATTGGAGCAATTTATCTTCACTGCAGAGCAGACCAGAGTCCAGACACCACTGAAATTTCCCGCCAAATTCCCGGGCTCTCGAAGAATCTCGAGACGGCAACAATACAAATTGCCAAGTACCGCATTTTGTAGGAACTTGCTTCAAAACTATCCATAACTCAAAACCAATATGTTGTTAGTAACTTTTTTGGTGCATTACACTATCAGTGTAACAATATGGTGATTTAATACAGAGTAAAAGTTCATTTCATGACATGATCACACAAACTTACCAAGCTCATTTTAAGACAAAGTACAATAGAGGGTATATTATTCACAAAAATACCCTGCCTCCTGGTGTAGAGGGGTATTTTTGAGCCTTAGGGTTTTTTACATGTATATAAACCCCAGCTCAATCGTTATACCCTTTCTGTACCTTGAACTTTTTACAGTGGGGGACCCACTTTTGCTAACATTTTTATGTGCTCCCTGGAGGAGACCAAGCTCAAAAATTGCCCTTTGAGATACCATCCACTGTTTTATGTCAGATATGTTGATGACACTTTCGCTTTATTCAGAGATGAATTCTGTGCCGACGCCTTCGTGAATTTTGCCAATTCGCAGCACAATAATATAAAGTTCACATTAGAAAAGGAGGAAGGAAATAAATTACATTTTTTTAGATGTGTTAGTATCTAGAGAGAGAGAAGGTTTTAATACCACGGTTTTTAGAAAAAAGACTTTTACTGGATTAGGTTCGAATTTTTATAGCTCTTGTTTTTATAATTTTAAATTAAACTCTATTTTTACTCTTCTCCACAGAGCATTCCTTCTTACTTCTAGTTGGGAATATTTTCATACAGAAGTACTTTATTTATGTGATTATTTAAAAAAAAACTGTTTTCCTACTAAATTATTTTTTAAGCATCTCAACAAATTATTAAATGATAAATTGGCTCAGACTCAAAAAATAACAACAGTACCTAAACTCAAATTTTATGCGAGTTTTCCTTTTATGCATGATGATTCCTTCAGACAGAAGTTTACAAAAATCATACAACAACATTTTCCAGCTGTTGTAGTAAACTTAATTCCTAAGAATCCTCTCATAGTTGGCTCGGTTTTTCACTTTAAGGATCGATTGAGTCATTATATGTCCTCTAGTGTTGTATATAAACATAATTGCCCAAAGTGTAACTCTGGGACCTACGTAGGATCTACCAAGAGGTTGTTGAAGGTCAGAATTGACTCTCATAGAGGTGTTAGTTTTCGAACAGGTTGCAGCATATCCAACCCAGAACATTCAAATATTTTCAATCATGCTAAAATTTGCAAAATAAATGTTGACAATAAAGATTTTAGCATTATAGGACAAGTATCTAATTCCCACGACTTGCCGATTCTGGAGTCAATTTTGATTAAAAGACTGGTTCCGTCGTTAAACACCCAAGCTTCATCCACTCAATTGTACTTGTCATAACTTTCTTTGTTTTGATCTGTAATTGTTGATGCCATTCAGTTTTTATTTGCGCTTCTGCGAGGTTGGTTCCATTTCTGTTTTATGCATATTTTTACTTGGATTTTTATTTTTTTTACTAATTTTCACTTTTTATGTTTATATATATTTTATTACTATTTCTTAATGTTATAAATGTACTTCTTATTTGTAGCCCTGGAAGACGTGATAATGACGATCACGAAATGTCGGGATATATAATAAATGGAATTTTAGAACTGCCTATTTCCCTGTCCACTTTGAAAAATGTAAATTACTGGCTGCCGCCACCTTCTCTGATGATATATATATATATATATATATATATAGGTATAAAGTATATATATATATATATATATATAGAACTTAAAAAACTCGGTCTTTGTAAAATGACTTCATTGAAAGAAATATGTTTTTGGATTCCTTATATGTTATAATATACTATTTTATATATATATATATATATATATATATATATGTAAACGATTCGAAAAATCTTAGTATTTATTATTGGCTTCAAAGAATTAAATAATCTATTATAATATCCTTGTGTAGTCTTTTGATTGCTTATATTACCTAAGAGGTTTATCTCCTTACCCTGTCGACCCCAACTTTGAATAGTTGTTACATGAAATTCTCAAGGGTAATCAATTCATTTCTGGCTTACGTTATAAAGAGGGAATTTATATTTCCTTCATAGAGAACATCTGCGTCTCTTCTCATAAGGTTTTTCAGCAAGCAGGACTTTTCTCTTTGTGAGTCACTCTCACATTCTCACTCTTCCTCCATGAATAAAATGTCTGTGGATCTCTCGATGAAAAGGACATAGAAAAGTTAAGGATTATAAGTTGAACTGGAATAGAGGAAACTCATAGAATAGGGGTCTTGTGATAAGGACGAGACTTGAAGGAATATATAGAATAATTACTTATTTGGCTTAGTAAGATTGTTTTCATAAAGGATTATGACGCTGTAAGCAGCCTTTTATGTATATATATATATATATATATATATATATATATATATATATATATATATATATACACACACACACACACATATATATATATATATATATATACATATATGTTTATAATAACATATATATATATATATATATATATATATATATATATATATATATATATATATTCATATATATATATATATATATATATGTATGTATAAACTCCAAATCTCATCATATGAGAGTTTATAATTCTTTAAGAGATCTATAGCCATTAATGAGGTAGAGTGAAAGACATTTATAGATTATTATTATTATTATTATTATTATTATTATTATTATTATTATTATTATTATTATTATTAAGCTACAACCCTAGTTGGAAGAGCAGAATGCTATAAGCCCAAGGGCCCCAGCAGGGAAAATAGCCTAGTGAGGAAAGGAAACAATGAAAAATAAAATATTTTAAGAACAGCAACATCATCTAAATAAATACTTTCTATATAAACTATAAAAACTTCAACAAAACAAGAGAAAGAGAAACCAGAGATAATAGTGTGCCCGAGTGTACCCTCAACCAAGAGAACTCTAACCCAAGACAGTGGAAGACCATTGTACAGAGGCTATGGCACTATCCAAGACAAGAGAACAGTGGTTTAATTTTGGAGTGTCCTTCTTCTAGAAGAGCTGCTTACCATAGCTAAAAAGTCTCTTCTACCCTTGCCACGAGGAAAGCAGCCCCTGAACAATTAGAGTACAGTAGTTAACCACTTGGGTGAAGAAGAATTGTTTGGTAATCAGTGTTGTCAGGTGTATGAGGACAGAGGAGAATCTGTAAAGATTATGGCAGACTATTCGGTGTAAGGGTAGGGAAAGTTAAAGTGAACCGTAACCAGAGGGAAGGATCCATTGTAATACTTTCGAGGCAGTCAAAGGACCCCATAATTCTCTGGCGGTAGTATCTCAACGGGTGGCTGGTGCCCTGGCCAACCTACTACCTACCTATGAGGTTTTTAAGGTATCTATAGCCATTAATAAGGTAAAGAGAGGGGAAGATATTCATAGATATTGTCATGATAAAGGGAGACGGATAGAGGAAAAGGCCCGTCTCGTTCTGGCTGAAGGAAAGTCCTAGCATTGAAGATAGAGATAGCAAGAGGTATCCTTTTCATCAGATTCCTTGGATAAATCAATGGTCAGCATCAAAGTAAAAGGACGAAAGGATATATTGTTGTGGAGGATTAATTTTTTTTTTATTTTTATTTTTTGTTTGTTTGCCAAATCTCTCTCTCTCTCTCTCTCTCTCTCTCTCTCTCTCTCTCGAGAGAGAGAGAGAGAGAGAGAGAGAGAGAGAGAGAGAGAGTACCATCCTCCACCGAGACTAACAAAGAAGTGGGACTTCTCCTCACTCAGCAAACATCTAAAATGTCATCATCACTTGACCATCACATTGTGATATCGTCCGTTTTCTCTGTGACATCAACTCAGATCTGTTGATTATAGACAACAAGGAAACAAGGAAGACATGTACACGTGAAGAATTCCCCCCCCCCCCGAACCTCCTTACCATCTATATATACCACTTTCAAGTAATGTTCTTGTGATGATAATAAGAGGTTTATATAAAAAAAGTTAGTTTTAGAGGTAAGTTTATTGTATCAACAACAGCATATCATCAGTATAATGTCTAAATATCAGTAAAAATGAATAGTGAATTATATAATCAGGTGCAGTGCATAAATTGTCCAAATTAACAAAAATAATAATAATCGAGGTTATTTATCAATATCATATAGGAATATATGTCAACAAAATGATATTCCCCAAATAGCACAAAATATATATTGAAACTATTTGCATTCCATGAGCAAGCATAAAGTTAAAATCAGAACTCAAGGAAGGGTATATATAGTACATTAGATTATATGTTAATAAAAAATATTCCAGAAGGCTACAAAATATATAGTTTAATAAGAAAAACAGTACGTTCAAACTATGTCGTGAATGGGTGTCTAGTATAAAAATACTATATTCATATTATGTTGTCAATGGATATACAGTATGAAAATAGTACAATTATAAATGGGCATACAGTATAACAATTTGTAAAATCAAATTATGTCGTAAATGGTTATACAGTATGAAAATAGTCCATTCCAATTATTTTGTAAATTGATATACAGTATGAAAATAGTATAGTCAAATTATGACGTAAATGAGTATACAGTATAAAAATAGTATATTCAAATTGTGTTGTAAATGGATATACAGTATGTAAATAGTACAATGAAACTATGTCGTAATGGGTATACAGTATAAAAATATTATATTAAACTTGTTTTCTTAAAGGATGTACAGTATTGAAATAGTAAAATCAAATTATGTCATAAATTGGTATAAAGTATTAAAGTAGTATATTCAAATTATGTTGTAAATGGGTATAGAGTATAAATATAGTACATTCAAATCATGTTGTGTATGGGTATACGGTATAATAAATAGTATATTCGAATTGTGTCGTAAATGCGTATACAGTGTAAAGAATAGTACATTCAAATTATGTCATAAATGGCTGTACAGTATGAGAACTGATATATATTGAGAAAAAGTGTTATTTTGTGGAAGGGAATAACTATACTATGCGATGAAAAAATATAATCTATAAGGACTATGAATACTGTATGTATCAGCAAAAAAAAATCATTCCTGGTAAGCCATTGATAAAATATTAAAACAAAAAGATTATACAGCACTAAGATATTCAGAAAAAGAGATAAATTATGAATTAAAAATTTCTTGTCGTCTGGTAACAGTGAAGAAATAAGGTATATTTTTCATTCTCTAACGAATTTTAAGGTTTTGAATTTCACCAAATGCAAAGGAAGAATAGATTAATAGTACTCTGGATTAAGGTAGAATTAACACTAGCTTCCTTGCTCACCCAAATACCCCATTGAGCAGATGGGAAATAAGGGTAATGGGGCATAGACAGAGTTGGAAGTCTGAGGACAGGAGTCAGCAGGTGGAGAGCCTCATACTACAGGACCTTCTTGGGGCACTGTAAACCTTATCTCAGCTCCGGCTTGTTATCAGAATCTGGCATTGTACTATTGTGGACTTCTCTCACTTAGGATCAGATTCCTGTGAAAAAAAACATAGGATTTTAGGTTGAGAAGGTTGATTTTTTCTTTGAGAAGGAATCAAAAGTTATTACAAAGCACATGGAATTTAGGAATGTATTTATAGGGCTTCTAAGAAATGTTTAATAAATAGGTTGACTCTGACAACAGGAGTGCACAGCTCTACAGAATGCACTGGATGTAGAGACGAACAGAAAATAATACGAGTAGTGGAAATGAAAATCCTGAGAAGAGCATGTGGAATGATACATGATAGGAGAAGACCTGAAGACCTGTTCTTGAGATTGTGGACAGAAAAGCAGACTGGAGAAGGAGGTGAAATGTACACTGATGTGCTTGTTCTGTACCAAAATGCATGTTCTTTATTCTTGGAAATAAGTGATAAAATTATGAAAAGAGTCAAGTATTCAAGTTCACTGATCACCATGTACTTTGGGCCATCATAATCATCATGAGGGATATGCTTCAGGGCTTCATTAATTTCATCTTTCCCTTTAGGAAGAGAAACTGAAATATATGAATGTTTCATGAAAGATTAATTCACTATTTTCATGTCAGCCACAGTAAAATAGTTTCTTGCTAAAGATATTGCTTTAAGTTATTATTGAGAGTAATCATATCTGTACAGTAGCAAATTTACTGATAGGAAATGTCGCCTTTATATCTTTACATATTAACTCATTTTATTATGGAGAGTGTGAGTGTGCTATTAATGAAATAAAGAGTATTTTGTTTTCATTACACTTCCTTGTAATTATATGATTATCAATTTGCTTGCTGAGTAATCCCTTAAATCTATTACATCTACCCTTAATCCATGAGTAAGGTTGTTTCACTTGTGTGCTGATCAAAAGCAAAGCTATAATGTTACTCACCTGAAGATTGTGATCAAACAGGAGATCGGGTGAGTTCTTTTCAGTTCTAATCAATCAAGAGGATCTAATCACCTAAGTGGATTCCAGATGATTTGCTGGGATGATGTCCTCATCTTGCTTCTCAAGGAGACTAGACTACTCTACTTTGATTATGTGAATCTGCAATTAAATGAAGCTGATATTAAAAACTTCTCATGAAGTATATAAAATAGCAATTGAAAGAACGGATCCTCAAAACGGATCATATCTTTCAGTTTTCACATTACATTTATGATAGAACAATTTTCAAAAGGAAATATTCCATATTCATTTCAATAATCTTAATAGATTTACATTTAAAAGGACAATCCGAAATTAAATGGCTCCTTCATTCCAAGTTTTATCATTCGGGAATTTGTCGCAAGAAGTGAAAAGGAGAAATAATAATTGTGACTTGACCAAATTTTCCATCAGTAAATCATAAGAAAAATATAGAAGTTGAAGAGAGGAAGGTCTGTGCAAAGATGTGGAAGATGACTCCAGAGAAGGACAGAGTAAAGGAATGGCTGTGTCTGGTACTCGCCGATACCAATCCAAAATGAGAAGTGGAGGAATTAACACTTTGTGAGATGAACTGCTGCTTCCTGAGGTCAAACTCTATTTCCAGAATGCCGATAATGTCTGTTGTTTAGGTACATTGCCTGGCCCTTCCAGTCATACACAGGCTCTTGCAGTTTTGCAGCCGATAGGAAAAATGTCTTAAAAAGGCCTCAGAACTCTCTACTTGGACTCCTAAACAGAAAACAAGAAAATATGTCGTATAAGAATGACCTCTCACCAGAGGGCTGATGCAAGTGCCATTTGCAGAAATGGTAGAATTTCCAGAAAGAAGTTAAACAAATAATTTTCTTGAAAATTTGCAATAACCATAGAAATAATCTTTTGTGAAAAAAAAATATGTTTAATTCATCTTGCCTAATGCCTGAAGTGATACCTATATAATGAAACTATTTGAAAGAGGTATCTTTACAGTTATTTTCTAAAGACAGGAGCTGAAAGTTTGAAAACCCTTATACGTCTAATGTAGTAAATTATCAAAGAAATATTTATTTATTATAAAAAATCGTACTCTTAACAATGATAGATTCAATAAAAAATGACAATATAGAAAACTTTTGCAAAAGTTACCGAAAAGAAAGAAATTTTACTCTGCAATTAATTCGTTAGGAACAGGGTTTTTTTCTACAATTCATTGAGAGTAGCAACTCCAAAGTTTTTTTCCCTAAAATCTCACCTCATCTTTTTGTCTCTTCTGCAAAGTCCGTCTCAGTTCTGTGTTCCTTCTCCTCTCAGCAGAAGTTGACTGAATGGGTCTGACTGAAGCTGTTCTAAAATTTCAGCTTCTCTTGAGTCCAACAGATGACAGTGGTCAATATCCCTGTGCACCAGTCAGTCAGTCAATCAGTCAGTCAGTCATTCAGTCAGTTAGTCAGTCAATGTTCAGTTCTATCAGTTCATCTGATCTGTAAAAGGTGTATAGCATCAACAAAGGAGTACATTACAAAGTTTAAGTACTATACAAAAGATAAAGTGTCTGCAATAAAAATCTTGTTGTGATAGATCTTCACTCTGATCTTTTATCGCTAAACAAAATGGATCAATTAAATAAATATGAATTTGTAGTGGCGGAGCAGATATATTCATTATCTTATAATATTAACTGCAAGATAGAAGTTGTACAAAAACACCTTACACTTTATATGTAAGTTCACCGAAAAATGATATAGTTGTGATAAATATGATTTTGCATGGGCCAAATTGCCTGATAAAAGATGAGCAAAATAAAGGAGTTATAGAAAAGAGTGTCTATACAAAGAAGAAGAAGAAGAGGAAGATGACTCTAGAGAAGGTCTAAGTTAAGGAATGACTGAGTCTGGTAATCACCGCCAACGATCCGAGATAAGCTTTGAAGAACTGCCTCGGTGCTGCTCTCTGATGTCGTATTCTGGTTCCTGAATGCAGACATTGTCTGCAAATTCATTAAGAGAAACTCTCTACTCTCTCTCAGGTGGATTCAGAGTGCCCAACCTCCAAAATAAAAACCTGAGGTGAGTTGAGCTGCTATAGAAAGAGTATGCCAGGGACCTCGTTCCAACAGGCCTGATTTGGAGCTTCCCTTTTCGATCCAGGACTCTGACACTCTAGGCAAGGTGTTTCTCAGGTCTTTGCAAGGAAGGACTCAATAAGTTTGAATGACATCTCACCTAAGTGCTGGTGCAAGCACCAATAAAGGAGAGGGAGGAATTTCCGAAGAGAAGCTCGTCTCTTAATCATTTCCCTGCAAACATACAATAAAGCAGACTTATCAAATACCCTTTGCCTTATGGTCAATGATAAATTAGTGATATGAATGCAATGCCTTGAAACCATTATAAGGAGGTAATTTTTACAATCCAGAATCAAATAGCTCCTTGACTCCAGGTCTTACCATTCTTGAATTTGTCGCATAAAGATAAAAGGAGAAATATTTATTGTGCATCAACCAAATCATCCAGCAATAAATCTTAAGAAAAATATAGAAGTTTTAAGAGAGGAGGCTCTTTACAAAGAAGTGGAAGATGACTCTAGAGAAGGACAAGGTTAAGGAATGGTTGTGTCTGGTATTCACCGACATCGATCCGAGACGAGAGGTGAAGGAATTAACACTTTGAGAGATGACCTGCTTTTCCCTGAGGTCACACTCTATTTCCAGAATGCAGATAATGTCTATTGTTCAAGTACATTGCCTGGCCCTTCCGGCCATACACAGGCTCTAGCAGTTTTGTAGCCCATAGCAAAAATTCCTTAAGACAAAGCTTCTACTCCTCCCTATTTGAAGATATTGAAGCTCGACCAATATTTATCCTGAAAACATAATAAACATGAACGAAATATTGTGAAAAAAATATAAGTTAAATACGTCTTGCTTGATGAGTGAAGACAAATCATTTAAGCAGAATCCATATAATGAAGTTATTTAAAATAGGTAATTTTCAGAGTTATTTTCTAAAAACAAAAGTTGAATGTTTGAGAACCCTGAGTTTACCTTCACTTTTAATTGTGATTTAGAAACAACAACGTAATTTAGGTCAAAACATATACAACACATCAAGTTGCAGTTATTTGTAGACATTTGGAAAATAAGAGGACTGGAATCCTTGGTCATAATTACCTAATTGTTCCTCTCTGCATGTCTGTCTGTCTGTCTGTCTGTCTGTGCTGCAGAGGTGAGACTTCTAATTTATTTCACCTTTATTTCTGATGATATAATAAAGACATTACGTTCTATTTCCAAGAAAAAGAATAATAGGAAAAATTAACATGAAATTAAATAAAAACAAGTACTGTAGTATGAAAAGGTTCTAACAATGTTTTAATGCAATAGATTCTCGAAGAAATATTATTTTTCAGGAATAATATTAAAGATAACAGTAATGATGATGATAATGTAGAAAACTTTTGCGAAAGTTACCCAAAGGAAAGTAATCTTACCTATTCCATTCAATTCAATAAGAACAATAACTACGGATATTTTTCTTCCCCTCAATTCATTTATAGTAGAAACTCCAAAGTCTTTTCCTTAAAATCTGACCTCATCTTTTTGTCCCCCCTAGTTCTGTTGGTCCTTCTCCTCTCATCAGAAGTTGACTCAATGGGTCTGACTAACATATTAGTTTCTCTTGAGTCCAACAGATGACGATGAACAATATCCCTGTGCACCAGTCAGTCGGTCAGTATGTCAGACAGTCAAGCAGTCAGTCAGTCAGTCAGTCAGTCAATGTTCATTTCTACCAATTCATTCGATCTCTAAAAAGGAAATAGCATCAACATACGAGCGCATTACAAATTTTAAGTGCTATACTAAATGAATAAGACCGAGGTGAGGAGAGCTGCTACACACAGGGTATGTCGGGTTCCAACAGACCTCCTTTGGAGCTTTCCTTGACGATCGGGGCCTCTGACAATCTAGCTCACCAAATGGCTGATGAAAGCACCATTAGAGATGAGGGAGGAATTTCCGAAGAGAAGCTCGTCCGTCACTTAATCATTTCCTGCAAACCTACAATAAACATACAAAAATAATGACTTTGGAAAACAGAATTGTGTGTCTCTTACATAACGGTTAATGATAGATTAGTGAAATCAATGTAATGCCTCAAAACCATTATTATAAGTAGGAACCTTTTACAATTATTATCTAAAAATAATAGTAGATTGCCTGAAACACCAGAAGCAATGTTTACCCTTTTTTGTGAAAACTAACTCATTGAAGAAAGCAGAGAGAGAGAAAAAGGAAATGAGGCTACAGCTACTGATAATTAATTCGCTCTTTCTCTCCCTGGGTTGGTCTCTCTCAGCCTCTGTATTGCCATGAGAATAAGAGAGACACACCTCATTTAATTTACCTTTGCTAGTTTCACGCTGATATAGAAGATATCATTACCTTTTATAGAGTAAAAATTTATATTTCATTGTGTGAACAAATGAAAATATTCGAAAATAAGTCGAATTGTATAAATAGTTTTTTGTAATTTATATTCATCATGAATAATGGAATTTAATATTAACGTTACTCTTTTCATTCAATTCATTAAAAATAGTAACTTAAATATTACCCTTTCTATTTCTCTAGTTAGGAGCAGTAACTACAAATCTTAAATTTTCATTCCATTGATTAAAATAAGTAACTCCTTATCATAACCATTTGATACAATTCATTATGAACAATAACTCAAAATTCTTAACCTGAAAATCTTACCTCATCTTATTATTCTCTTCTCCAATGTCAGCTTCAGTTAAGCCTTCCTTCATTTTCTGATAAGAATTTCACTTCATGGGTCTGACGGACGCTGGCCTAACATGTCAGCTTCTCTCAAGTCCAACAGATGACGAGGAACTGTATCAATTGCAACAGTAAGCCAGTCAGTCTTCTGTTCTACCAGTTCATCTGATCTGCAATAGGAAACAGCATCAATATATGAGGCCATTAGAGAGTTCAAGTGTTTTACAAAAGATAAAATCTCTGCAATAAAAAGCTTAATGAGATAATCGTTTATTTTGATCCTTTATTGTAAAAGTAAATGGATTAACTATATTAATATGATTCTTTAGCAGCAAAACTGGTCCTTTTTAACATGAAAAAGTTATACTTTCTGATAAGTTTACTTTAATGTTCAAACTGATCAAATACAGAACAATAGATTTCACAAAGTACTCACCTGTCTGAAAAGTTTTAAGATCCCTTTTTCTCATTTCTTTTTCGTTGCATGATATGAGTCCTTTGAAGGACTTGGGTATGAATGATATCTTCAGTCACCTCCAGAGAGAGAGAGAGAGAGAGAGAGAGAGAGAGAGAGAGAGAGAGAGACTTCTTGCTGAAGAGCTTATGCCTACAGATTCCGTCCAGAGCTTTGAGGGAAGATTAGGGACATTTCAGAAGACATTATCAATGTACTCTAATATTGAAAAATAAAATGTTAAAGGTGATGAAAAAAACATTTGTTTCATTCAGAGATTTATTTCTGATGATTTCCACTGTTACTTATTACCTACCATCGCCTCTACTATCACCAGCAAGACTTGATTGTCAAGACAATTTTTAAAGTGAATCTTAGTACATTCAAGTCTTGCAGCATTTTGCTAAGAATATGACATGATATAATGATTTAACATGATTGAACTGATTTAACAAATGCAAAGTTCTGAGAATAGATATAAGTGAATAGAACAAACAGGAGAATGGATATAACAATAAACATAACAATAAAAGTTTCCTAAAAATAGGTTTTTATGAAAAGACGTTGAACTTTCCCTAACATTTGTTATTATCAAGTAGATGTCTGAGACATGATTAAACAAACACAAACACACTCCCCCCCCCACACACACGCGCATATATATATATATATATATATATATAATAATAATAATCTTTATATCAGCAAAAGCCATATACAGAATTACAATAGAGGTACAGTGATCTTACATTTATGACATCAGTAAGAAAGATAAGATATGCAATATTATCGGTGATACAGTACAAACATCAATTAGCAGGTTGATCCCAGAGTTCTAAGGTCTGGGTAATAAAATCATAGTAGCATTATTGCTTAATAATAATGATGATAACAGCAGGACTTCCAGACAGCAAAGATATAATATAATGAAACACGTTTTCATACCATTACTGGATATTATTCCAATGTTATTTAGAGATGAAGATTTTGCAGAGCCACACCAACAGAGATTAGAAAATACAATTCATTGCACTGACGCTTCCCTACTCCAGGTTTCCCACATTTTGGATTTTATTCTAGCAGCACTTGCAAGCACATTTTGAATTAGGGGATTTTCACTAGAACGTAGGCGGGAGGTGAGACTTACTATAGAGTGTCGAATGACGGTTTTTAGGTTATCCAGTCTATTTTTAACAAACACCACTGAAGCTGAATGGTGCCTCGGGGTATTAGTGAGGCCTCATAGGATATCATTGTGAATGACTGTGATACGTCTCATCGATTCACGCTTATAGTTTTCCCATAGCGAGCAGCCGTACAAGTTATAGCAGTAGGTTTAAAACTGGAGTTTTTTGATATCCTGGCGGCAGAAGGCAAATCTTCTCCTT
>NC_090767.1:27830912-27843047 GCF_036898095.1 Palaemon carinicauda
GCTTTATTACTGCATGATATATAAGTGTTCCTAAGTTAAGTTATGAAGATTTAGGCATTTTTAAACATACTAGTTACTGTGATGTAAGTGTTTTCGCCTTCGGGGACCATACAAGGGACTGTGTTTGTTCGTGTACCAACCCCTTCCTAACCTAATGTAGGAACCCTTGTATGCTTCCTATTCCCCTTACCTACGGGTAATTCCCTCTGGGTAACCTTGCTTCTCCCTTATTCTATAATGGGGAGAATCTTGACTTCACCCAGAGTATTTATCGCTTCTCAGCCTACCCTAAAAGAATGAACCCCCTTAGGGTCATGCTTGAGACCTTAGGAAGGGCTCTGCCCTTCCCCAGCTTCACTTGGTTGGGTTACTCCTTCCTCCCAGGCCTTCCTAGCCTAGGAGATGGTCCTCCTAATCTAGGTTAGGCTCTGGGGGGAGATTCTGCCTTATTATAGTTTAGGACAGTACATCAGTGCTGTACCTGATCTGTGCTACCTATCCTAGGTTAGGGAGTGTTCTCCCTTGCCTTGGTGGCCTCTCTCATACAGAGTCTCCCACTCTAAGAAAGACCCCCTACTCCCTTCCCCACTCTATCCCTTTGGTGTAGGCCTGCCTACACACCCCTGTCCTCGGTCGTACAACTCCTCCCTTGGGTGGAATGGTAGGGCTAGCCTTGTTCTTTTGCTGAGCTGGCCGCTCTGGTACACTTACCCTTCATAGCGTTCTATAAGGGTGGTTGCCGGCGGCGGTCCTGCCAGCGGAGGATTCCCCCTCTTTGAGTGCTCTCTATCCCTCCCTTGAGTTACCTCAGGCTCCCGGCCGTCTGCCGGCCCACTGCCGCCGGATGATAGGAGTACCTACTCCTATCATGAGTGCACTCCCTCCTGAGGGATGCCGGCGGGGTATTGGATATTAACCCTCCCTTCCCTCCTTACCTTTCTCTCTCTCTATTATGGTGCCGGTCCCTCGCCGCCTCTATTGCCGGCGACAGCCGCCACTACCTCAGGTGACCTCTATTCATAAGATACCTCCCCTCTAGGACGTCAGCCTACCGCCTGCCGGAGGCTACCGCCTTCCGTCGACATACCGCCCACGTCCCACCCCTTATATTTCTCCTGGTTTACTTAGCCACAGCCGGCCGACTGCCGGAGACTGCCACCCTCCTCCCCCCCCCTGCCGGCATTGATTGCCGGCGTTCTAGGTATCCGCCCTATATATATATATATATATATATATATATATATATATATATATATATATATCTTATAGTTGAACTAAGGTTCACCATGCCGTCAGCCGCCGGCTGCCGGAACCCGCCGCCCCTGCCGACGATCTGCCGCTGTGCCGGCGGTCGCCACTGTGGTGTTGTCCATCTCGGTTGCTCAGTGTGTCCTCCTTGATGTTTACACCCTACAGGACCGGTCTCCGGCGTGCTGTCTGTCTGCCGGCGCCCCCTAATGAGGCGTTAAGGGACATGCACCCCTTCCTCGGCTGCTGGCACCATGCTGGCAGTCAATCTGATGCAGCCAGATAGCCTGGCCACCTCAATATAGGTATTGTTATACCAGCTAATATAGTGGCTATGCTGTATGGTTGCACATTACAACATTTCCAGCATACTCTGTGCATCTCAGTGCAGTCGCTTGCCGGAACCTACATATTACTAAGGGGTTTATCCTATTTTCCCCCCTCCCTCACTAGGCTCTGAGCGGTCTCAGATCCTTTTACACTCTGCGGACAATTCCTCTATTAAGGAGGCCTAGCTAGGCTCATCCATACGGATTTTCCCTCCTTCGGAACCCTCGGGTTCTAAGGAATTGTCTACGGATAAGGTTACGGTAACCGGCTGGGCGGGATTCACAAGTATGTGTCTATCTACTTCCCTTCCTGCTCATCTATCTTGAGCATATAATTAATATGCTAATTATAGATTAAGTTATTCTTAAGTCTAGAATATTGTAAGTCATTCTTATGCCTTCCATGTACTCATGATCTCTTTCTTTTACAGGAGGAGTATATGAAGTGTGAGAGCAACTTCTGTGGAGTTAAACGCCCGGACTTCTACGGGCATAAGGCGTGCCGGACCCACGCCCCCTGCGCCGCCAAGAGAGGCGTCCTTAAATACTGGGATACGCAGAACTGTTCAGTCTGCAAGAGTCTCCTCGATGAAGCGTTCAATAATCCTCCTACCACGGAGGTAAGGGACACTGCTAGAGAGAAGCTGCGCAAATGGGTGCGAGGCTTCCAAAAGAACGCCTCTGGACCTTATCTTCCAAATGAAGATATGAGGGCCTTGCTTTTCCCGAAAGCATCCAAGGACTCAGTGATCCTCAAGAACAGATTCCCACCGTCCAACTGGTGGTCGAACCTGACATCGTCATGGCACAGTCAATGCGTACGTGCCATTTTGATTCCGACGACGTGGAACGTATGTCGGAGGTGTCAGAAGGTACGGAGAAGACCCTCATGGGCGAAGAGCTCGACTATGAGGAAGATCAGGTGGAATATCCTGATTCGGAGAACGAGGTCGCTCCAGCTACCCCAGTAGCCCCTGTGACATCCGAGGAACCTGTTCCTTTGTCTTCCGCCACCCCGGATCCACTTCCATCGGCCACTCAAGAGGTCTTCAAGATGCTAGAAGCCCTCATGGACAAGAAGCTGAGAGACACTCAGGAACATTTCCGGACGACTCTCATCGGCTTCAAACAACCAAAAAAGATTTTGGTTAAGGACTTCCCCCACTGCTCGGATGCTAACCCTTGGAGATACGCCGAGCACATGCCAATCACAACTGGCAAAATCGAACTTCGAGGCTTATCCGGACTGTTACGTCCGACTCAGGTCCGAACCAGCCTCAAAAGAAGAGACCGAACCTAAGGAGGTGATAGTGTTCGATCTCGCAAAGGCCCAAGCTATGCTGGCTCACGTAGTGAAGAGTCGGGGTTTCACCAACTCCAAGATGCCAGCACTGAGCAAAAAGTATCCAACCTTTGTTGCTTCAGCTACTGCGACCTTTCCCTTCGTTGAAAAGGCCCTCCAAGCGGTCATGAAAACTGTGGAGGAAGGGAAACCTTGCCCTGCACTAGAGGAGTGCAGACCCTTCTCCCTCACTCTTACCCCCGATGACAGTTACTGGAAAGACATCCAGCTTACTTTTACGGTCGGGAAACTAGAACCTGATGTGGCCGGTCGTCAGTTTAACGAGGACCTCCCACGACTGAATGATCATCTCCTTCGTAGGGAACAGGATACCAAGGAGAGACTAGCTGCTTCGCTGTCACATCAGGTACAGCTAGAACTCATGGTCGGGGACACCAGAGTCCCGGACATTTACATAGTCCTTGCAAAGTCACACCTGGAGACTGTGACCATGGATTTGTTCAGCTTCGCTAGGGCTCGCAGAGCCTGTAGAGAATTTGTGTTTGCCAATGCAACGGTGAAACACGAACCTCGGAGATTGATTTCTTCCAACATCTGGGGCAAACATCTCTTCCCATCCGCCTTGGTGAAAGAGATAGTGGACAAAGCTGCCACGGAGAATCGGAACCTTCTCCACAAGTGGGGCATGTCCCGAAAGAGGAAATCCTCTCAGGACGATGGCCCTCAGCCTAAGAGGAAATCCTCGAAGCCTAGGCTCCAGCAACGTCAACTAAGACGTCAGTTTCCGGGTCCTGCTACTCCCCAAGTGGCTGCACAGCCATAGCAGACCTTCCAACTGGTCCCCCAACCGGTGGTGTCGCAGTAACCAGTCTTCACCCCTGCCTATGAGCAGCATTCCTCTACCTTTCGTCCCAGAGGTAGAGGCTCAGGAAGAGGCTCCGGCAGAGATTCTTCTCGCCGTCCCTCCAAAGGCAGAGGAGGAAGGGGAGCCAGCGGCCGAGGTGGCAAACCCTCGGGACACCAGTAGCAATGAAGTGCTTCCGGTGGGACGAAGACTCCGGCAATTCCAGGATCGTTGGACCTTCGATCCTTGGGCACACAGCATCGTCAAGAAATGACTGGGCTGGAGCTGGACTCAACCACCCCCATCCTTCCAGCAATTCTTCCAACAGTCAACCCCCCTCCTGGAAGAATATGTCCTGGAGCTCTTGAACAAAAAGGTGATCAAGAGGGTAAAGTCAACCAGGTTCCAAGGGAGACTCTTTTGTGTTCCCAAGAAAGACTCAGACAAACTCAGAGTCATTCTAGACTTGTCCCCTCTCAACAAGTTCATCGCGAACAACAAATTCAAGATGCTGACTCTGCAACAAATAAGTACCCTTCTGCCTCACAGGGCCTACACAGTCTCCATAGACCTGGCGGATGCCTACTGGCACATTCCAATGAATCACTACGCTTCCTCCTACCTAGGATTTCGACTCCAAAGGAAAAGTTACGCCTTCAGGGCCATGCCCTTCGGGCTCAACGTGGTTCCACGAATCTTCACCAAGCTGTCAGACACAATCGTCCAACACCTACGTCTTCAGGGCGTCCAAGTGATGGCCTACCTAGGCGACTGGCTAGTCTGGTCGACATCGCCCGAAGATTGTCTGAGAGCCTGCAACAAAGTCACCCAGTTCCTAGAGCATCTGGGTTTCAAGATAAACGCCGAAAAATCTCGCCTCACTCCAGCTCAGAAGTTCCAATGGTTGGGAATCCATTGGAACCTTCAGTAACACCGCCTTTCCATTCCACCGAAGAAAAGGAAGGAAATAGCAGGGTCTGTCAGAAGGCTTCTAAAATCCAAATGGATCTCAAGACGCCAACAGGAACAAGTTCTCGGCTCTCTACAGTTCGCCTCAGTGACAAACCCAGTGCTTCGCGCACAGCTAAATGATGCCGCGGGAGTCTGGAGACGATTCGCATCCATCGCTCGAAGAGACCTCAAGAGACGGCTTCCAAACAGACTTCGCTCACTTCTAAAGCCGTGGTCGGAAGCAAAGGCCCTGAAAAGGTCCATCCCTCTTCAACACCCGCCTCCATCGATCAACATCCACGCGGACGCTTCATTGGAGGGTTGGGGAGGTCACTCCCACCAACAGCAGGTTCAAGGAATATGGTCTCCCCTATTCAAGACGTTTCACATCAACATCTTGGAGGGCATGGCAGTTCTTCTCACCCTAAAGTAACTCTTCCCTCCTCCCTCGATCCACATCCGTCTGACTCTGGACAACTCGGTGGTAGTCAGATGTCTCAATCATCAGGGCTCAAGATCGCCCCAGATTAATCAGGTGCTTCTACCTATCTTCCGTTTGACAGACAGGAAGAAATGGCACCTGTCTGCAGTTCACCTACAAGGATTCCGCAACGTGACAGCGGACGCTCTATCAAGGACAAGCCCAATAGAGTCGGAATGGTCTCTAGACGCAAGATCATTCTCCTTCATCTCTCACCAAGTCCCGGAACTTCAGATCGATCTCTTCGCAACGAGCGACAACAATCAACTTCCTCGATATGTGGCCCCGTACGAGGACCCCAAGGCAGAAGCGGTGGACGCCATGTCCCTGGATTGGAACAGATGGTCCAAGATCTACCTGATCCTTCCACCCAACCTTCTGCTGAAAGTCCTCTCCAAACTGAGAACCTTCAAAGGGACAGCGGCCCTAGTGGCTCCCAAGTGGCCCTGGAGCAATTGGTATCCCCTGGTCCTGGAGCTGCAGCCCACGCTGATCCCCCTACCGGGCCCAGTCCTCTCTCAACAAGTACAGAAGTAGTGTAATGAAACCTGCTGCTTAAATCTGCATAGAACAGTGAGTTATTTGGGACTCTAACTCTACGGGTGCCTGTGTTGACCCTATGGTGATACATAGTGATTTAATGGACACTTAGTGTTTCTAATAGACTGTTTTTTATCAAGGTGAAATGTCATAGAAATTTTACACGCGTGCCACATGCTCTCGAGCATGGAGTGTTTTTTGGACTATAAAAAGACTGGCGTTCCCCTGGGAACTTGTGTTTCTAAAAAGCAAAATTTTCTTTTCAGACTCAAGATCACCGTCTTTCATTTTCTATGTAAATTATCCATTATTATTGTAAATAAATTCTATAATCATTATTGTAATTACTTCTATAATGACTTGCAATCTTAGAAATAAAATGTCTATTTTATTTACCATGTGAGTCTCCTTTCGCTCCCATTCCTTATTAAGAAATATACGATTGTTATAGTTTCATTTACCCCTTTCATATCTGATCATAAGAATAATATAAGTATTTATATTATATACTCACCTATGTCCTGATAATATTGCTAATCGAATATTAACCTTTGAACTGTCTCCGAGACCAGCAAGATCTCTCCACCAGGTGAGTAGTTCTTCACCGATCACTTCAAGATATTCCTCTTGTCCACCAGGACTTCCCTGCTCGAGGGGCAGGAAGCCAGTTCATCGTAGAATCTCTGGTAAGGACAATTACTAAAAATTATCATAGTCTTTACGGTCTCCAGACCATAGGAATATTGCTCGAAGCCCTAGGCACTTGGATTAAGGGAAAAAATCCACAATACATTAATTCTCGGGTACACTTCCATCAGGACGACATGGCTTGAGATCAAAAAACAGATTTTGAGCGAAGCGAAAAATCTATATTTGGGTGTGATAGCCATGTCGTCCTGATGAACCCTCCCATCTATTCTAGTTCAGCCTTTCAGGCCCCTCCCTGACCTACTGTATCGCGGAGATTGGTAGGAGCTGAGCTCAGGATGAAGACGGACGTGACGTCATTTAACAATGGCGCCCGTTTGTTTAAGTCTCGAGTACCAAAAGTAGCCACGAATGAGAGTAACTTTCGAACGGCTCCTCAGTTACTCAGCCTCCTACCATATTGGAGCGTTAACTCTATATGGGGTGCAGATCGCTATGTGGCGTGTTAATACATGCGTCCCCTGCTGATATGCGATATCCTAGAGGGAAACCTTTAGGGTACTTGCACCAGAAGTTAGAATTCTGTAATAACCTTTAGTTTAATTCTCTGGGAATATCCACTGTAGTTGAATATACCCTAGGAAGCTACTGAAGGAACCTTGCATCGGGACGACATGGCATATCTCCCCCAAAAATAGATTTTTCGATTCGCTCAAAATCCGATATATATATATATATATATATATATATATATATATATATATATATATATATATATATTAGATTGTAGGATGTCTAGATACTTACGGTGAAGAATTATTGGGTCCTTAGTCTGGCCAGACAGTACTTCACTGGACCCCTATATCTTGTTAGAGCCTATATGCAGTCACTTTAAAGTGTTCAATTTTCATCAAGTTCATGACCGATTGCACAACCTTATTTATAAACTCGAGACCATTACCTCTCATCAAAATTTTCGGGCAACCAAACCTAGTAATAAAAGAGCACAGCGCCTTGGTTAACAAATTTGCCAATTTATCCAACACTGAGTAAGTATGAGTGTACCGAGTAAATGCATCCGCAAATACACATATATACTTTCTGGCTTCCGGTACGGTGTTTTTACGTTCTTTGAAACAGTTAAAAGTATGAAAACCTTTTTTTTAATTCTCTAGAGATTTTTTCACAATAGAAGGATTCCCGTGCTCTCCTTCATGATCTATCAATCCCTAAATGCCCCGCATACAGACTCACATGTGCAATGTGGATGGCTCAATTTATTGAAGAGGGTGAAAGAGCTACCCGTGCACAGAATTCCCCTCCCCTCTTCTCATCAGCACAATATAAGATATAATTTTCTATAATAGAAATTCTCACGAGGCCCATTCAGAAATTACGGATAGCTCTCTGATTCCCCTTTAATCACTGCTCGCACTCTTTCCATCCATTCCTCTTTTTTCTGTCCCTCTCCGACTTCTTTTATGCCTCAACCTCCCAAGTCAATCAAACCTGCATCATCAGGGCATTCATTATGGACACCCCTGGTCATATCCTCTGCCACCCACATATATTAACCTTCGCTGCTCATGTCTCTCTCTCTCTCTCTCTCTCTCTCTCTCTCTCTCTCTCTCTCTTTCTCATCGCGTCTTCTGACTGCTCATCGGGAAAATTCACAGCCCGTTCTCTATTTTCTCTATTTTGATGGGGGTCTTCAATATTTTGGTTACGTTCTTCGTTCCTATTTTGTGCCCTAGTTATTACTCCTATTACTGCACCTCTAGAGAGAGCATCAGCTACCTTGTTAGCTTTTGAGAACCCTTTATATAAAACTCTAACAATCTCTTAATCCATATCGCTTGTCGATAGGTCCAAAAATTCTATAATACAAATCACGTAAGGGGTGATGATCACTTTGCAACTCAATCGACTGACCTAATAACAAGAACCGATGCCTCTCAAGATCCCAAAGAATAGCCAAAGCCTCTTGATCGAACGTACTATAATTCTTTTCTTCCCCTTTCAATACCAGGGAAGGAAAACAAATGGGTCGCTCTCTGCCTTTATCATTTTGTCGAGAAACTGCGCCACCAATAGCTATGCTACTCGCATCTGTTGTCACTAAAAACGGGCGATCAAATCTAGTATATGTGAGTAATTCATCCTTAGTTAAGGCAGCTTTCAAATGGTTAAAGGCCTTTTCTTCTTCCATTTCACAATTTATTATTTTTTGTTTCTTTAAAGCATCTAAGGGTCTCGCTATCTCTCCAAAACCTCATATGAATTTACAGTAATGCCCAGCGAACCCAAGGAACCCAGTTACTTCCTTAGGGGTACGTGTTTTGGGGAAATTTCTAATAGCCCATACTTTACTAGGGTAGGGTTGGATACCTTCTAGAGTTATTTTGTGACCTAAAAATTCGACCTGTTTACAGATAAATTTGCACTTTGACAAATTTATTTTAATACCATTACGTCGAAATGCTTCAAAGACTTTACAAATATTATTATCATGTTCTTCGGTCGTTTTCCCTGTAGTTATGATATCGTCTAAATAAACAAGAACATTATAGCTAATTAAGGGACACATAACTGCCATCATTACTCGTAGCATTTTTAATACATAAAGGAAGAAAATTAAACTGAAATAGTTGATCGTTAGCTATAAATGCCGTTTCACATTTACTGTCTTCCTGAATGGTTATTTGATAGATTCCAGATTTTAAATAAACAGTTGTAAAATATTTACTATCCCGTACTTTCACAAGTAATTCTTCGATCGAGGGCAATGGAAATGCATTATCCTTAATGACTGCATTCAACTTCCTATAATCAACACACAATCTTACCGAGCCATCCTTTTACCTAACAGCCACAATTGGAGAAGCCATGGGGGATTTGCCCTCCTCAATTATCCCTTGTTCCCTTAATTTATTAATTTCCCATTCTATCTCTCCCTGGAAATGAATGGGTACCTTATAAGGCCTTGACATGATCGGCTCCTCCTGCCCAGTTTCAATGCTAAAGGGAAATCGATCAATCCTCCTAGGTGGCTCATCTCCTATTGCAATTACATCAGGATAATTATTGACAATGTACCTAACTACAGGTTGATATTCTGACGGACATAGTTTTCGCACTTGCATAACCAGATTTTGAGTGTGTTCGTCTGTCCGGTCTGGAGTTGTGGCTCCAGACATCCTATTGTAATCAATTTTACATAACTATAATTCCCACACAGTATCACTTCCTAGCACAACTCTTTTATTTGACAAATTAACTATCATTATATCAGCTCTTTTCTCTTTTATTTCCGATAAGCCATCTAAAACCATATGGGCCCAATTGTCATGGGTCTTTACAACAATCTTTATTCCTTCTGGAAGAGGGCAACACAGGTCATTGATATGCTCGTATGTGTCTGGGGAGACAACACTTCTCTCTCAGGTACAGCTGTCACCTTACTTAACCCTGGATAGGTACGATGGGTCGTTTGCGACCCCGAGCGTCAAAAAAAAACAGGTTTTTCTCACGTGACTCACCCCCGTGACTGAATTTGTGGGTGATCGACCTGCAGGAGGTGTCTCCCCTACACGCTCTAGTAGTGTCCAGATGTGCATTGCTGTAGCTGTACTCCTTCCCCGATTTCTGAGACGCGTCGGGGTCGTTCGCGACCGAGTTTACCCTTCTAAGGTAGTTTGCATAATTATCAAAGTTATTACGTATTATGAAATTGTCGTAGAATGGTGCAACTTGTATAGGTTATCAGTTGTGGAAAGTCTTGGTGGATTGTTTGGCTACCATGTGCATGATTTTTTTTTTTAGTTAAAATGTCGTTCATCACCACAAGGACCATTTATACCGCGAGTGAGCCTTTTTCATTTTTTTTCATTTTTTTGCCAAGTCATTTTTCCGTAAGATATTGCCAAATAAGGTCGTAAAACTTTTGCTTGTTTAGTGTTGGAAAGTGTGTCTAGATGATCTGGCTACCCATGCATGACTTTGTTTTTGTCAGATACGACGTAGTTATTGGTATATTGGGTATTTAACTGCGGTTACCAATTTCTGTTTTTTTCAATATTTGTAAAAATTACTACGTAGTAAGGAATTGCCGTATATTATTCATTTTTTTTCATGTTTATGTGTTAGAAAGTGTGCCTTGATGGTTGGGCTAACACGTGCATGTCTTTTTTTTTATCTGAGATGCCGTATATTAGATTGTCGGGCAGTTTACCGCGAGTGTCCCTTTTTCCTTTTTTTTCATTTTTTTGCCAAGTCATTTTTCCGTAAGATATTGCGAAATAGTGTCGTAAAACTTTTGCTTTTTTAGTGTTGGAAAGTGTGTCTAGATGATCTGGCTACCCATGCGTGATTTTGTTTTTGTCAGATACGACGTAGTTATTGGTATATTGGGTATTTAACTGCGGTTGCCAATTTCTGTTTTTTTTTCAATATTTGTAAAAATTTACTACGTAGTAAAGAATTGCCGTATATTATTGATTTTTTTTTCATGTTTATGTGTTAAAAAGGGTGCCTTGATGGTTGGGCTAACACGTGCATGTCTTTTTTTTTATCTGAGATGCCGTATATTAGAATGTTGGGCATTTTTCCGCGAGTGCCCCTTTTTATTTGTTTTGCATTTTTTGCTTAGTCATGTTACCGTAAGAATTGGCAAGTAGTGTCGCAAAACTTATATTTTTATAGTGTTGGAAAGTGTTTCTAGATGATCTGGCTACCCATGCCTATTTTTTTTTAGCCAGATATGGCGTATATATAAGTATGTGTTCGATTTTCCTGTGATTGCCATTTTTTCGTTTTTTTCCCATTTCTTTCAAAATTACTACGTACTAAGGAACTATCACAGAGTAATATTTCATTTATATGTTTATTTGTCGGAAAATGTGCCTTGATGGTTTGCCTAGCACGTGGCTGAAATTTTTTTTTTCTGAAATGCCGTATATTAGAATGGCCATTTTTCCACGAGTGCCCCTTTTTTATTTGTTTTGCATTTTTTTGCTTAGTCATGTTACCGTAAGGAATTGGCAAGTAGTGTCGCAAAACAGTGTTGGAAAGTGTTTCTAGATGATCTGGCTACCCATGCCTATCTTTTTTTTAGCCAGATATGGCGTATATATATGTATGTGTTCGATTTTCCTGTGATTGCCATTTTTTTCGTTTTTTCCCCATTTCTTTCAAAATTACTACGTACTAAGGAACTATCACAGAGTAATTATTCATTTAGATGTTTATTTGTCGGAAAATGTGCCTTGATGGTTTGCCTAGCACGTGGCTGAATTTTTTTTTTCCTGAAATGCCGTATATTAGAATGTTAGCCATTTTTCCGCGAGTGCCCCTTTTTATTTGTTTTGCATTTTTTTGCTTAGTCATGTTACCCGTAAGGAATTGGCAAGTAGTGTCGCAAAACTTATATTTTTATAGTGTTGGAAAGTGTTTCTAGATGATCTGGCTACCCATGCCTATCTTTTTTTTAGCCAGATATGGCGTATATATAGGTATGTGTTCGATTTTCCTGTGATTGCCATTTTTTCGTTTTTTCCCCAATTCTTTCAAAATTACTACGTACTAAGGAACTATCACAGAGTAATGATTCCTCTAGATGTTTATTTGTCGGAAAAATTTTGTTTACTTTTTTTTTTTGATTGAATATCATCAATTTTTTTTAGCTAAAATATTATATTGTTTTACATTTTTTTTTTTCGATTTTATTTCCCTTCAAAAAATTTTTTTTGGGTCAGAATTTTAATTTTATAGTCGTAAAAATAATCGTCAAATC
>NC_090767.1:27843547-27873547 GCF_036898095.1 Palaemon carinicauda
TAATTATAGGATACCCATCTATGGGAAATCAAAACATTATCTTAGCTCCTGCCAAGCACGGCGTGTATATCAAAGGGAAATTCTATAAGTCTTCTAATACCTTAAAATCAGTTTTGGATAAAAAGGAGACGACAAATGTAACCGTAACGTACGTTGAACAACCAATAACTTGTCTCACTAATAAAGAAATAATATACGCGACCCAGCAGAATTCTCGTTCACCCGTAATATCATCTTGCACGCAATCTATCGAACCAAACGTACCTTCGAATTTAATAGTGCAAATAAAGAAAACATTACCGGGATCTGAAATACTAATCCTTTCCGATACTTTGAAAACTAACGGATTGTCTGTCACACAAGCTATTTATACAGTAGGCTCACATCAACAATGTAATATTGAAGTCTGTAATCATTTAAATAACACTTTAGTAATTCACAAAAATCAACATATCTTGGATGTAGAAGTTTATAAACATCGTATTCTTACCGTTGCTGAAATCAATCACTTTCAATCAGTTGCGGATGAATCCCTTTTGCGATCTATTAAAAATAAAATCAACAAGTGAGCAAGTCCTGAACGCGGACATGGTCCTCGTAGAGGACATACCTCCGCCAAGGTGACCTAGAGCGCCATATGTCCTAGAATCATGAATTGATGTGACTTCGACCTTCACATGACCTTGACCTTCACGTGACCTTCAAGTGACCTTGACCTTCACGTGACCTTGACCTTCACATGACCTTGGCTTCAAGTGACCTTGATCTTCAAATGTACTTGACCTTCACGTGACCTTGACCTTCAGGTGACCTTGACCTTCACGTGACCTTGACCTTCACGTGACCTTGACCTTCAAGTGACCTGCTTGACTTTTGACCTTCAAGTGATCTTTGTTCATTTGCCACTGATACTTAATATGACATTGATATAATGCACCAATATGACCTTGACCTTTGACCTTTATAAATTTGAACATCACCCATGGGTTGCGCCTGGACTAGGACTTCCCTGTTGGCTTATGCAAAAGTCAGTGCTTTATTTCTGTCTCTTGATATGGCCACTTATGTCATAGTGACACCAGTGACCCCTGTGACCTTGACCTTGGGGTGACCTTGACCAAAATTTAATCAGTTCTTCCATACACATTGGGGAACTACTTGGCCAAGTTTGAAGTGATTCCGTGTAGAAATGTGGCCTCTACGTTGTCCACAGACAGACAGACAAACAAACAAACAAACAAACCGAACCGAAAACATAACCTCCTGGCGGAGGTAATAAAGACATTCAAGACGAAGAAATTCAGCAGAAAATTTTTGAGCTTTTAACTAAATATCATGATGTTTTTTCCACTACGGATGGATCCTTAGGAAAAACAGATGTGATCGAGCATCAAATAAGGTTAAAGGACAAGCAGAAAATTATCTATGTACCCTCGTACAGACTCCCTATGAAATTCCAGAATGAAATAAATGATGAAGTAGGTAAAATGCTAGAAGAAGGAGTCATCAGGAAATCAAACAGCCCTTATAATTTTCCTTTAATAGTTGTACCGAAAAAAGATCGAACATGGCGTATCTGCGTCGACTTTCGTCGTCTAAACGAGGAAACGATCCCTAATCGATTCCCAGTGCCATGTACTGACAAATATTTTGTCTTTGTTAGGTCAGAATAAATATTTTACCAGTTTGGACTTACTTAAAGGTTTTCACCAGATATCATTAGAAGAAGATAGTATCCCATACACAGCCTTCAGCACAGCCAGGGGACATTATGAATTTTTACGGATGCCTTTTGGTTTACGTTGTGCTCCTATAACATTTACAAGAATGATTAACATAGTGTTTGAGACTTGTTAGGGGATATATTGCATGCCTATATGGATGATCTTGTAATCTTTTCCAACACCTTAGAAGAACATCTACGTAAGTTAGAACTAGTACTACAGAGATTAAGACAACATAACTTAAGGGTAAAGATTAGTAAGTGTGAATTTTTCAAAATAGAATTAATATATTTGGGATTCATGGTGTCAAGCGAAGGTCTTAAAGTAGTCCATGATAAGGTGTCGGCTATACGTAATTTTCCCATACCTACTAATGTCAAGGGAATACAGCAATTTCTGGGTTGTAATGGATATTACAGGCGTTTTATATGCAACTATTCAATAATAGCCGCTCCTTTAACTGATCTTACGAAGAAGGGCGTAGATTTCATATGGTCTGAGCAACATCAACAGGCGTTTAATACTTTGAAAGATGAACTGTGCAGTTCTCCTATCTTGAAATTTTCTGACTTCGGTAAGGAATTCTTCATTGCAACAGACGCCTCAGACTTAGGAGTAGGAGGGGTATTGCTTCACCAATATGATAAACAAATTTTCCCGATAGCTTTCTATTCTCGAAAATTGAGAACTTCCGAAAGTAAGTATGCAGTAATAGACAAGGAAGGGCTAGCTATTGTTAATTCACTAGTGCATTTTAAGTTCATAATTTACGGTTATCCCGTTAAGGTTCTTACTGACCATAAACCACTAACAGAGTTCTTTAAAGGCTTCAACCACAGCCCTAAACGAACTCGGTGGCATTTGATCATTCAAGATTTTGGCGCAAGAATCGGGTATTTACCTGGGAAAGCAAATATCATTGCGGATGCATTATCACGCAACCCCGTGTCATCTTGTACGGAGCCTTTAGCTGAATTAATAGATATATCAACATCCATGCCTATTGTAAAAACAATATTTGAACAAGAAGATTTAGGCTGGAGCGCTGAATTGTTACAGACTGAGCAAAGAAATGATCAGAAAATAGAAACAATTATACATGCTTTGAAAAGCAATCATAAGGAAAAGGAATATATAAAGTATAAGCAGCAGAATTATATAATCAAAGATAATATTCTGTGTAGGACTGTGACAAGGAAAACCCGCAATACACCACATGTAACTAACGACCAGGTAGTAGTACCAATCTCACTTATTTCCACTGTCCTGAATTGGTTGCATTAAAATCCATTACATGGACACCCGGGGTTCTCATCAATGTCACAGAAAGCCAAATCATTGTTTTATTGGCATACGATGCTTACAGATATAAAAAGACATATAGCTAATTGTCGTACATGTCAGGAAAACAAAGGGCATACGAAAACACCTGTCAGCATAGGAGCTTATCCTGTGCCCAATCAACCCTTTGAAAGAATACATTTAGATTTGTTAACAGGATTTTACGAGTCAGACAGAGGAAATAAGCACCTCTTAGTAATTATAGATGCTTTAACTCGATTTACAGAACTAATAGCGCTTAAAACTAAAACTGCGATTGAATGCGCTAGGAAGTTTTACGAGTGTTACATTTGTAAACATGGAATTCCACACATGATAATCTCCGACTCGGGTGGTGAATTTAATAATCACTTTCTTACCTCATTGTGTGAATTCCTCAGCATAAAGAAAATAAATACCATGATATATCACCCAGAGTTGAATGGGCTAGTGGAAAGGCCAAATAGGAAGATATTAAATATATTAAGAGTAACACTAGGGGGATCAGACCCCAACTGGGATATTACAATACCGGCGGCACTAAGTACTCTGAATCATTAATATCATATATCAATTAAAATGTCACCGCATGAAGCATTGTATGGTACCCCAGTTAGAACGCCTTTCCATGTATTAACGCCTACAACTAATCTATCAAATCCTTTAAAAGAATGTATAAATGCAAGTATAAGTCGATATGATATCCTTCGAAAGAATTTAGAAGAATCACAAATCATAATGAAAAGGAATCATGATAAAACAGCGAAACCAACTAAAACATATACCGTGGGTGATAACGTATATATTCAAATCAATGTACGAAAAGGGCTCAATTATAAACTAACACCTAAGTTTGAGGGCCCATTTAACATTTTGGAAACATTAACGGCCAATAGGTTTAGAGTTCAAAACGTATCCCAACCCACGGATGAGAGAATAGTACCATTGGCTCACATAAGAAATTAAAAAGAAAAGAGAGGAAAAGAAGTCAGGGAAAAATTTTTTTTATTTTATGTGATCAAAAGTTTTCTTTTTAATACAGGAGTAATTACATATATTTTTTCTCGTTACAGGTTTCCAAGATGAATTTTTTGTTGTTGGGAGTGATATTGTTCGCTCAGACATTTTTCTCGTGTGGGATGAGCTCTAAAACTAAAAGTATAAATTTTAAATATGGCACTATAGTTGAAAGACAAGAAGACGTTTTTATTACATCAACCAACATAGTTGTAGAAGTGAATATGCAAGAAATTTTTCTTCAAGAGAATGATGTCACTAGCTTAAGAACCGCCATTTCAAGGTTTTCTGCCTCATTGGATGAGTTGCATAGAAGACATTTTCATTTGACTACAGATAGTTTGCTTGGATCAACATTAAAAGTTGCAGAGATGCTATCTAATGACTTGAAAAATAAGACTTACGAGACAGGATCTTTGGCTTATGACCTTTTGATGTGGACTGTAGGACACGAACATAAAGAAAGACAAAATCCGTTTATTTATGCTGCATTAAACATCTTTGGGTCTGTTGCAAGTTTAGGTTTAGGAATTTCCAATCGTCTTAAAATTAGTAATCAAAATAAGAGAATTGAGTTCTTGACTCATGAAGATGAATTGATTATGTCAGAACTAAGGAATCAGTTAGCTTCAATCAATAAAATTATGGATTTAGTAAATGAACATTCAAATAATATCATTCAGATTATGGAAGTACAGGATTTGTTGGCAACATTAACGTATTATGATTCAAAGATAGATCACATACATAACAGAATTGCACATTTCATTGAGAAATCCAAGGATTATGTAGAAGCTATCAAGTTAGCAACTAAAGGTGTACTGTCACCCCATTTGTTGCCTATAAATTACTTAAAGTTAATTCTGGAGAACGGAAGGGATAAACTAGGCTATGTTCCTTTGTTAGACGAACATAGGTTAGAATTTTATTACAGCCTAATTACAGTAAACGTTGATAATAACAAGATTATGATTACAATTCCCTTTGATTTTTCTGATGCCTGGCAATCTTACAGGATATCACCATTTCTGACTTTCATGACGAATCACTCAAATCCAGTAATATCCAGTTTGACAGGACACGTATTGATTTCCCCAGACAAGGAAACATATACGGTCATTAAAGACTTAAATCAATTAACTCACTGTTCAGACGCAATGGATAGAAAAATATGTACAGCTGACTCATTTGAATTCCATAAAAATTTAATGGATTCATGCGAGTTAGGTATAGTGCTAGACGGTGCTCTCTCCCATACAAGTGAAAATTGTCTGGATAAGCTTTATCCCTTTGACAATAATGAGTTCAATTGCAGACTGAACAATGGCTCGTGGATACGATACGACAAGGACGACTTCAATGTATCATGCCCTGACGGATCCACGTCCTTCGCCCACATCTTCGTCGCAGCAGATGGTTGTATCAGGACTTCCCCTAATTCCATGGTGACTGGTCTACGGACACTCATCAGAGAACGAGCCTACTTCGCGAACTTCACGTGGACCTCTACAATGCCATCACTCCCTCTCCCGTATAACAGACAGGTTTCAAAGCGGTTGATGAAGCTTACCGAAAGGGACCACCTGTCACCGACTTATAAGGAAATCCTTCACCCCATACTACTAGCAGGTCTGGTTCTCACGGTGGTGATATTTATCGCCGTGAACATCCTTGTTTGGCATAGGTTACGGCACAGCAAGCAGCTACAACAGAATGTTTCGCAATGTCCAGACAAAACTCCTTATTTAATTCAGATTAAAGCCGTTTGAAGTGGCCACCTCATTCGCTAAAGGAGTAAATTGTTGGAAATAGAGTTTGTAAGAAAAGCTGTTAGTACGCTAGTAATATGTAACTGAAGAAATTATCTACATTGCATTGTTAAAAATACATTTAAAACAACATTTAAAAAAATATAAATCATTTTTCTCTCGGTATCTAATAAAATATATAAGCCGGAATGTTAAAAAGAAAAGAGAAAAAAAACAAAAAAAAATTTAAAAATTAACAGAATCTAGGGGCATCTAATAAAATATATTAGCCATATATATAAATATATATATGTGTATATATATATATATATATATATATATATATATATATATATATATATATATATATATATATATATATATATATATATATGTGTGTGTGTGTGTGTGTATGTATGAAACCGTGGTACGTGTACGTACCAGGAATTCGTGTTTGTGCACTAAAAAATTGAATTTTTACCAAGGTAACATATATTTTTATTAGTTACCGTATTATGTTAATCTATGTTTCTGACAAAGGTAACAATTATTCTTTAACAAGTTACCAAATCATATGTAAGTCAGTAGTTTTTTTTTTGGTACCATATAATCATTTGCTAGCAATGTACCATATATATATGATCTTTATTTTATCATGCATTTTTTTTCTTTGCTTTGGTAATATCTTTTTCATATGCATTATTGTTATTATTTTTTAATGTGCCTATTTGGACATTCGTCCTCGTTTGATTATGGCTAAAGTTAAACAAAGAATAGTACATATGTCCAGTCACACCTAGTAAACATGTTTTGGCTTGTTGTTAAATTTTTGTGAAAAAATTGAGATAGCTGGCCGAGCTTATGTAATAATTAATATTACATGTTTAAAACACATGACGTAATATGTCATTTTGGATGAAGATGCTAGCCGTGGGACTTGCTGTAGTCATTCAAATCATAAACAGGACACACAATGCAGCCTCAACAATGTAACATTTTTCTTAAACGTCAACACCAATGCATCAGCATGTGAAAGTTTGTGACGTCACCGGATGCAGGTGTCTTCCGAGATTGTGACAAAACTGCTATGTCAACTAAGCATACGATATCTGTGATATCGATAATTTAGTCAGTTCATATCTATACTTCACCAGAATTGGTCATCTGACCAAACCAGCTCCCTCCAGTGATGGAGATGTTTAACTCTGTTGTTTTTAATAAATAAATACTTTTAAAGCTAATAAGATGTACTTCGTTATCCAGCTATACACATCTTAAACAACACCTACTCAATGTGTGCTTATAAAAGTAGCACACTAATATATGTACATATACTGTATATATATATATATATATATATATATATATATATATATATATATATATATATGTATATATATATATATATATATATATATATATATATATATATATATATATATATATATATATATATATATATATTTTTAGTAAGCTTTAGTACTCACTATCGAATTCTTATTTATATCTTATTCATATCATTTATGAAAGTATTAACAGGTAATTACTATAACACTATATACGGTAGTAAATTTTACATTTGTTCTCTATACTCTTTGTCAACAATGCTTCCCCACACCTGAAAGATGGTAAGTCTACAGCAAGAGAATACCTTTTTTGAACACAGAGATAATACTATATGCATGTTATCACTGATCACCCTTGTTTATAACAATATCACCAGAGAATCGAAATCTTTGATTTTCTGTCCTTTCCTAAAGGTGTTTTATAGTCCTGCTACTATTAACATATCTACTACTTGTTTGAATATCGTGTCATATTTCTCTTAATAAAAAGGTATTTCATTGTACATGTAGTGATATATATAATAGATTAAATATTATGGTGGAATTCCTGATTGAACTCTGAAGGGGAGGTTGCCGAAGATACCATTCATGAGGCGTTGAAAAGTAGCTAAAACAGGATGATTGTAGCTGTATGCATTGAAGTGGGTGGTGATGGCAATCTTCGGGATTTCTTATAGGTGTTCATGGGCATCTGATAATACCACTTCACTAAGTCAAGAATGTAGGTAGTAGGTTGGCCAGGGCACCAGCCACCCGTTGAGATACTACCGCTAGAGAGTTATGGGGTCTTTTGACTGGCCAGACAGTACTACATTGGATCCTCCTCTCTGGTTACGGTTCATTTTCCCTTTGCCTACATACACACTGAATAGTCTGGCATATTCTTTACATATTCTCCTCTATCCTCATACACCTGACAACACAGATTACCAAACAATTCTTCATCACCCAAGGGGTTACTGCACTGTAATTGTTCAGTACCACTTTCCTCTTGGTAAGGGTAGAAGAGACTCTTTAGCTATGGTAAGCAGCTCTTCTAGGAGAAGGACACTCCAAAATCAAACCACTGTTCTCTAGTCTTGGGTAGTGCCATAGCCTCTGTACCATGGCCTTTCACTGTCTTGGGTTAGAGTTCTCTTGCTTGAGGGTACACTCGAGCACACTCTCCTATCTTATTTCTCTTCCTCTTGTTTTGTTGAAGTTTTTATAGTTTATATAGGAGATATTTATTGTTGTTACTCTTCTTGGAATATTTTATTTTCCTTTTTTCCTTTCCGCACTGAGCTATTTTCCCTGTTGGAGCCCCTGGGCTTATAGCATACTGCTTTTCCAACTAGGGTTGTAGCTTAGTAAGTAATAATAATAATAATAATAATAATAATAATGGATAAAACCTTCACTTTGTTGTGACTAAGAGGTAATTGTGGCAAGGTTTTGTTGGGAGGCAGTTAATCCATTATGTCTGCTTGTTCATATGCCAGTAATCCCCAAACAGGTGCAGGGGGTTCTTTTTGTAGGATGATATGTAAGGACAATAAGCATGAGCATGAAGCCTTTTAGCGAAGTTAGATATCTTTCATTTCGGCAAAAAATTTACTAGTGATTGCAAAACAATTCGGCAAAGAACACTTGACTCTGGTGAACACTGATGGCCCTGTTGTCTTGATATAGTGATCAATACTTCGTTTAGTGGGAATGGTGGACATATTGTGAAGTTTAGGACAGAACACTTCTGAGTATGATGTGAGGAGGTGGGCAAAGGCATCCCTGGGTGAGCTGATGTGGAGAGAAATTTTGTAGGCTGTGTGTTGAAGAGATGTCGACGAATAAGAGTCTGTGTTGGCTAACTGTCGTTGAACAACCTCATCCAAGAGGTGGAAAAGGGTGAGGAAATCCACATTAAGGATTGGCAATGGGGCGTCAGCAAAGAGAAACTATAAATTATATTTGCCACTCACAAAACATAACATAAAAGGCCTCTTAACACGGGGTGGAGATCACAGATCGTTTGGCAGTTACTATTTGGACTTTGGTAGGCTTAGACAGACTAAGTTTTCTCATGTAGAGAACAGCAATCCCCGGTGTCTACCAAAAGTTGCTTACTGTACTTCCATCATGTAAATAGAAAAGACTACAGACATGGGAGGCCACTCCCACAAGCCCTGGTCTTCTTAAAAATCTTTAGGTCACTGACCACTGTTTGCACATTTTAACAAAGTAACTATGAATTTGGGGTGGTAGTAACATATCCGCGGTTGATGTGCATCATAAGGTGGCTGGAGAGGTTGCTGGTTGTGGTGTGAAATAGTGGTGAAACATTTTGGTGGTGGGCGCCTTTTTTACCACTTCTTCACATTGCGGGGCGTGTGTCTGTGTCCTACCACATTCTGTCATACCGCATTCATGTAAACTTCAGGTGATGTTGAATAGTTGTCCTCTTCATCTTATTTAGGGTATTGATTGTGGTATTGAAGATGATGAATTGGTTTTCCATAAGTGAGTTGAATTTGGTCACCAGATCCTTCATGGTCAAAATTTTGACATTAGGGATGGCAGCACATACAAGTTAGGGCAGGCGTCATACCCAAAGGGCACAAAGTAGTTTCACCACCCTATGAGAGCTATTTGTGGCAGGTTGAAAGCAAACGACATCGTCATTTCCCTGAGGGCAAGCAAAGACTTTTAGTTCACAAAATGTTGTAGAGAGAGCTTAAAAATCTTGGTTATATGGTCAGCTGGCAATGGTGAGTACTGCTCCAGGACAAGTTTTTGGGGCATAGTACGATATTGGGGTGTGTCTTTGTTCACAAAGGGAATCGTAGATTTCCCAAAAAATTTTGTTGGTGATACCCCCACGTATATAGTCTGCTTTGGTGATGTAGCTAGTTATGCCCCTATGTGAAGCTGAATCTTGCTGCACTGAAATCAAGCAAATTCCTCCCTAATGCTATGACTATGTCACAGAGAGAGAGAGATAAATCAGGGGCGGAATCACCAAACAGTATGGAGCAGCAGTAAAGGGTAAGGCGGAAGGAAGCTGTTCCTTCTGTGGTCAGCAATTGTGCAATTGGGATGTTAGGTCATATCAGAGAGGCTTTAAAAAAATGAAACTACTTTTTTATACATATAAAGAGGATATATATAAGTTCTTGCAAGCAAGAACCTCACTAAACTCAAACAAGCTAATACATGAAATACCCTATATTCCATAGGTTGGTTCCGTCCAGAATACATATATACAGTTACGTAATACTATATTCTTACCCCTATTAATATTTTAGATGGACATTCACTTTTAAACATACAATTCTTCTTGTATAAATTCCCTATCCTTATTTCATTCATTGCCCTTGTTTTCAGCTCAATTATGATACCAAGATTGTCGTACATAGGACCTTCCTTTATTTTTTTTTATCCACTCTGAAATCAGTTACAAAGCATATCTTCTCTTTCAAAACTGTTCCAAACCTAAAACTTCAGGGAACCTTTAGGAATTACAATCAGTCTTATCCTCTACCTTACTATGAATCATTGACATTGTAATGCATTCTTTCCTAGTATTATTATTATTATTATTATTATTATTATTATTATTATTATTATTATTATTATTATTATTATTATTATTATTATTATTATTATTATTATTATTATTATTATTATTATTATTAATATAATTTAGCTAAGGAAAACCCTACTTCGAAAGGCAACATACTATGAGCACAACGACTTCAATGGGAAAAATAGCAGAGTGAGGAAATGATATGAGGAAAGTATTATTATAATGAGAAAAAATTAACAATAAAATATTTTATAAACTATAACAACATCAAAACGGATATGTCATATGTAAACTATGAAAAGACTCTATCAGCATGAAAACATTTGCTGTAAATTTGAACTTTTGAAGTTCTACCGATTCAACTTCCTGATTAAGAAGATCATACCAAATCTTGGTTACAGCTGGAATAAAATTTCTATATTATTAGTATTCAGCCTCATGATTTTGAAGGCATGGCTATTAGATTGATTGATTTAAAGTTTTCAGGCAGCGGCTGTTAGAATTAACTGCATGCCTAGTATTACAAACAAGATGGATCTGTCCGGAAAGATTTGAACGTGAAGGATAATCAGAATTAGGAAAAAATTTATGAGACATACATGACCAACTAATTGAACTACGGTGCCAGAGATCAATATCTAGATTAAGAACAAGAAATTTGATAGACCGCAAGTTTTTGTCCAACAAAATTAGATGAGAATCAGCAGCTGAAGACCAAGATGGAGAACAATACTCTTAACAATGTATAATGTAAGAATTAAAACAAGTCTCCAGATTAGATCGATTATCAAAAATATTAAAATACCCCAAAAGCCAATTTTTTTGTGCAATCAAAGATGATACAGAGCGAATGTGTTTCTGAAAAGTAAATTTGCTGTTGTGAATCACACATAAAATTTTATAAGTCATACAGAATTTAAGAAACATTATCAATGGTGACATCTGAATGTTCAGGAGCCATTGTCCTTTTTTTCTAATTACAGGAATACTTTGAGTTTTGTTAGGATTAAAATTCATGCCCCATAACTTGCACCATGCGCTTATTTTAGCTTGATCTCTATTAAGGGATTCAGCAATCTGATATCTATATTCAAGAGACGGAATCAATGAAAAGAGTGTAGCATCATCTTCATATGCAAGAAGTTTGTTTTTTAGACTAAACCCCGTGTCATGTGTATAAAGTATGAAAAATAAAGGACCAAGAACACTACACTGAGGATTATAAGATATCACATTCCTCTACTCACTATGGTGCCCATCAACACCAATTTGCGATCTATTTCTTAAACATTCAATAATTATGCTAAAAAACGACCTACCCACTCCCAAATGTGCCCTTCTTGACTGGAACAGGATATATAAATAATAATGCTCTGACCAAATAAATTTCAGTTGCATTCACGAGTCTCTCAGTTATGACCTAATTGCTCGTCAGCACATTGTTGACCACAGGAGTGTTAAACTACCTCTCATGCCTTACTCCTAGATGATGCTGTCCTAAAACACTGACTCAGCTGTTAACGACACCCCTGGGAAACTTTAACCTGGTTCCCATTTGCTGTAGTTCAGTTTTGCTTAAAGGGCGTAGCCCCATCAAACACTAAAGCTGAATATGTTCTTGCGACCATCCCTGGCTACACTTTCTTAAAATATCCAATTGGCTGTGAAGAAGCAGAAAACATGTAATGTATGAAGACTTCAAATCAGCGGCCACCAACATAGCAAAATTTTTTCAGCTCTCTGAATAACCTTGGGGACTATAAAGCTTTATTTTTTCTCAGGGAAATGACCAGTATTGTTCACCTGTTTCCTGCTGCTGCGTTTCTCGTTTTGTATTGAATGTACTTCGTGCACTTCGGGTAATGTGCCTACACGAATTTGTGCGTGTGTCATCCCCAATGTCGATATTTTGCCCATGAAGGTAATGATGACCAAAGTCAATTGCTTATGGACAGTCACTTGAGTGCCTTCTGGACCTCCACCAACGCGTCCATTTCTAATGAGGTAAAAAGGTATTCAACTTTGACCGAAGTTTACGTGGTTGCGGTAGGAAGCAGTGGCCACGCCCTGATATGCCAGAGCGGCGAAAAAGCCGCCCATCACCCGTATATACCACCCCTCTCATACGCCCCAACCACCGACCTGTTCAATCACTTACCGACACCCATCAGCCACAGTTAGGCTACTGCCACTTCAAATTCAGGTCTGCTGCAAAGAAATTTGCGAATAGTTGTCAGTGGAAAAATCCTTGTAAGTATGATATAACTAGTGGCGATGGCCTCCCCTGTCACTAATCTTTTCCTTTCACATGACGCAGGTAGGGCTGTGTGATTCTTGATACCCACAGATGCTTACGGTTCTTTTATGCCAAGACTACTCTACAGGACATGATGTAGTCTGTTTGAATCTGCAAACATCCACCTGGTAGCTGCCAACGGAGCTGCGATACCTATGTACGGTTATAAAACCCTCACATTATTGATTGGAACCGCTAAATATACTTGGAAGTGTCTCATTGCTGACGTCAAGTTGCCAATCCTCGGTGCGTACTTCCTCTCCCATTTCCACTACATGGTTGATGAAGCTCACTGACTGTTGGTCAACGATGATTTATCCTTCTCAACACCTCTCACACCCAGTCCCTCTGTGCTAGCTTTCCACATATATAAGCTAAACCTCTCACATTGTACCAGGATGTTTTCCATCAAGAATTTCGTCAAACAGCCATGACTTCAGCATAATACGACGGTTGCCACAGTTTTCATCATATACATATGTCTATCACCATATTGTTTGTCAATCGCTAAACAAATGTTCATCGAAAGACAAAAAAGGAGCCTTTGCCAAAAGGCCTCCATTCTATTGTCATCAAACTTTCACATAATCCTTAAGAAAGTTTGCACTCTACGTCCATGTTGGGAATACAAGCCTCTGCAGAAAGAACAGGATCACTACACTCTCATACTTCGAAGGCGGGACCTCACACTTGCACTAAATCAAAGGTTTTCTCCACGTTCTACATACTAAAGTGGTACTATCAGGTGTCCATAAATCCAGAAGACATCCCCAAGACTGCCATCACCACCACATTTGTTACATTGAATTTCAATTACTACGTTTGTTGCCTTTTTTATGCTGGAAACATTTTTGATCGTCTCAAGGACCGCATCCTAGGGGAACTTTCCTTCTGTAAATGTTACATGGACGACATGCTTTTGTTCTCTTTCTTCAAAGAGGTACACTTCCTTCATTTATGTGCCCTGCTCGACCACCTACAACAGAATGGCCTTGTAATACTGCAAGCCAAGTGCACTTTGCCGCCAACGAATTATCACTCTTAAGGTACCACATCCCTCCTGAAGGAATCCACATCCTTCATGAGAAGTAGCAGCCATTCAGAACTTCCCCACCACCTCGACCATCAAAACACTGCAAGAATTCTCAGGCATGATCAACTATTATCACTGTTTCCTGCCAGCCAAAGCCACCTCTTGCACGCTCTATGCCTCCTTCAAAGGAGAGCAAAGAGACCTGAAGTGCAGTCCTCTTCCAGAAGTGGTCTTCTGTAATGCAATGAATGCCTTATCAATCACTGCTGCTCTCACTTTTCCTGTGCCACATGTACCTCTCTTTCTCTTCACCGATGCCAGTGACATCACTATTGTGGCTGTCCTCGACCGGGTGTTCAACGGCTCTACCCGCCAATTGGCATTCTTCAATAGAAAACTGTCCTAGAGGGAATCTAGCTACTTTACCTCCAAATGCAAAGTGCTGGCAGTGTATTTAGCTTTCTCTAACTTTCCACCCTTTCTTGGAAAAAAGGTCTTCAATCATTCACAAGGATCACAAGCATCGTTGTCATGAAGCCATTAAGCGACCTCCAGCGGCTGGTGAGCTGCTGGCCAACATCATAGCCGGCAATGCGATGACTGTACTGTGCCCTGGTGCTAGCCTTACCGGCAACATACCGGCTAGAACTCCAGTATATGACTATACAGTAGCCAGTATATTTGCAATATAGATCATACTGCAAACAGAAAACTACAGTTAATATTATACAGTAGCTAAAATTTCCAACATACTCTGTGTAGCCATGTGCAGCCTATTGTTGAGACCATACAATATAAAAAAAGAAAGTTCTTTCTATACACTGATAGATGATCAGTTACAAATATCACTCAATCTTCAACCTGGAAACTATTATTAAGTTACACTTACCTATCCTTACAGGATAGAAATTTTTCAATGGGCTTCCTAAAATAGGATAACCCTTGGTTTTAATTTTGAGGAAGGTCACAGCAATTGGCTGGGCAGGAAACACATGTATGTGTCTCTCCTATTTAATTTTTAGCTTATCTACCTAAGCTATATGCAATAAAAAAAAATATTATTTATGATATTTGTAATAGTTTATCCAGTGAGATGAACTACCTTATAATAATTTTATTTACCTCTCTTTATAGGAGAACCACCCTAAGTGCAGCAGCGTCTTCTGCAACGTGCTGAGCAAGAGCTTCTGCGGCCATGAGGTGTGCAGAGCCCACTCACGCTGTTCCATCACCAGGGGACCTCTGAAGGATTGGGACTCCCAGGTATGTAATGTTTGCAAAGCCTTAGTTACTGAGGCTTTTGATGACCCCAAGTCAGCGGAGTCAAGGGATGCAGCAAGGATAGGCTGCGTAGATGGGTCCGTGGCTTCCAAAAGAAGGCCATGGGGCCTTACCTTCCGAACGAAAGGATGCAGGCCTATCTTTTCCATAAGGCATCTGCGGATGACGTCATACCACAGCCTCGCCCAGAGATCCCTTGCCTCCAGATATCCATGGAGTCGGATGTCTCGGACGCGATGAAGGACATCCAGCTAGATGACAGGATGTCAGAGGTGTCAGAAGACACTGAGAAGGACCTTCTTCCAGGAGGTCGGGAAGAGGAGTGTAATTTGGCTCCTGATACCGAGGAGGATGAAGGCGAATCGGTTTCTGTTTCGTCGGTTCCTGCCCTAGAACCAGTACCCTCTACATCTTCTGCTCCTCCATCTGGTGACATAGGCAAGACTCTGTCTTCCATCATGTCAATGATGGAGAGGCTGCAGAAGCAGAATGAAGAAAAGGAAGCTACGTTGAGGCTGGAAATACGCCAACTTGCAGCATCCCGTGGGTCTCACAATAGAATCAACGTGAAGGACCTTCCTTCATGTTCTGACATGAACCCGTGGAGGCATGCAGAGTACATGCCCTTGACAAACGGGAAGATTTTCATCTCTGAAAAGCTGGGATCACTCCCCATCGAGGATGTTGACTTTTGGCCCAGCTTTGAGTCTTATCCAGACTGCTTCGTCCTTTGAAGGCGGAACCTGTGTCGAAGGAGGAGGCAGAGACAAAAGAGGTCATAGTTTTTTACTATACTAAAGCTCAGGCTCTATTGGCTACCAGTCTGAAGAAGAAGGGCTTCACTAATTCCAAGGTGTCAGACATGAGTAAGAAACACCCTTCCTTTCTTGCTCCAGCTACTTGGGCCTTCCCTTTTATGGTAAAAGGGTTCAAGGCTCTATTAAAGGCAGTAGAAGCAGGGAAACCTTGCTCTACACTCGATAAGTGTAGACCCTTATTCCTAGTTTTGCCTACGGACCAGAAGGACTGGAAGGAAGTACATCTTACCTTCTCATTTAGGAAGTTGGAGGCAGATATTGCTGGATGCCAGTTCAGCGAGAACCTCCCTAGGTTGTAAGATTTTCTGTTGCGCAGGGAGCAAGAGACAAAAGAAAGGCTTGCCGCTTCTATGTGTCTCCAGACTACCTTGGAGGCAATGGCAAGCGACCATAAGAACCCGGAAATGTTTATGGTGTGGCCAAAACACATTTGGCAACTGTAACGAAGGACCTATATGGCATCGTTAAAGCCAGAAGGGCTTGTAGGGAATTCGTGTTCGTTTCGGCTGTGGTGAGACACAAACCCAGGAAGCTAATATCTTAAAATATCTGGGGAAAGGACCTCTTCCCGAGTGAAGTGGTCAAGGAAATAGTCGACAAGGCTGCAACGGAGAATAGAAACCTTTTCCAGAAGTGGAGCTTGTCGCTGAAAAGGAAGTCTTCGCCAGATGAGGGTCCCCAACCAAAAAGGAAGACAAAGAGGCCAAGGTTGCCCTCTCGCCCTGCCAGACAACAGCAACAGCTTCCCATGACCGTGGTGCCACAGGTGGTGGCACAACCTCAACCCACCTACCAGTTGGTACCCCAGCAGGTGGTGACCCAATCACCAGCCTTTACTCCCGCCTTTGAGAGGCAGTCTACTACCTTTTGGCTGAAAGGTAGAGGGACATTCAGAGGTTCCTCTAGACGCCCCTCTAGAGGAAGAGGAAATAGGGGAGGACGCAGTCAAGGAGGCAAGTCCTCTGGTCAACAGAAGAAATGAGATGCTTCTGGTAGGAGGAAGACTCTTCTCATTTCGGGATCATTGAACCTTCGATCTATGGGCCCACAGCCTGATCAAGATCGGTCTAGGTTGGAGCTGGAAGACAGCTTCACCGTCATTCTCTCAATTCTTCCAACACTCCACCCCCGGTCTGGAAGAATATATCCGAAAACTCTTGAGCAAGAGAGTAATAAGGAGGACAAAGTCCATCAAATTCAAAGGAAGGCTGTTTTGTGCTCACAAGAAGGGCTCAGACAAGCTCAGAGTCATTCAGGACTTGTCGCCACTTAACAAGTTCATAGCAAACTACAAGTTCAGAATGATGACCCTTCAACACATAAGGACCCTGTTGCCCAAAAAGGCATACACAGTCTCCATAGACATGGCAGATGCCTACTGGCACATTCCAATCAACCGCCAACTTTTCTCCTACCTAGGATTCAGGCTACAGAAGAAGAAATACGTCTTCAAAGCCATGCCCTTCGAGCTAAACAAAGCCCCGAGGATCTTCACGAAGCTTACAAATGCCGTCGTTCATCAACTACGCCTAAAAGGTGTCCGCCAACTTTCCTCCTATCTAGGATTCAGGCTACAGAAGAAGAAATACGTCTTCAGAGCCATGCCCTTCAGGCTAAACATAGCCCAGAGGATCTTCATGAAGCTTGCAAATGCAGTCGTTCATCAACTACGCCTAAAAGGTGTCTAAGTGGTAGCCTACTTGGACGATTTGCTGGTGTGGGCAGCATCCGAGATGTAATGCATGCAAACCTCCAAAAAAGTGATCCACCTGGAACATCTGGGATTCAAGATCAACGTCAAAATGTCTCGACTATCTCCAGCTCAGGAGTTTCAATGGCTTGTAATACATTGGAGCTTACAGTCACACCTCCTCTTCATTTCGTCAAAGAAGAGGAGAGACATAGCGGGATCTGTCAATAGACTTCTGAAATCCGGTCGGATATCAAGATGCCTACAGGAGAGAGTGCTGGGCTCCCTTCAGTTTGGATCATTAAGAAACCCGGTGCTAAGAGCACAATTAAAGGAGGCAATAGGAGTCTGGAGAAGATACCCATCAAACGCTCGAAGAGATCTAAGAAGACCAACACCGACTCGACTACGATCACTTCTCAAGTCATGGTCAGAGGCCAAGTACCTGAAGAAATCAGTACCCTTACAACCACCTCCACCTTCAGTCATCATCCATACAGACACATCAAAGGAAGGATGGGAAGATCAATCTCACCTACGAAAAGTCCAGGGGACTTGGTACTCTTTATTCAAGACCTTCCACATCAACATTCTGGGAGCCGTGGCAGTTTTCTTCACATTGAAGAAATTGGCTCCTCGCTGCTCAACCCACACAAGACTGGTCTTGGACAAAGAGGTGATAATGAGATGTCTGAATCGTCAAGGTTCGAGATCACCCCAAATAAACCAAGTGATATTGGTCATCTTCTGTTTGGCGGAAAAGAAGACATGGCACTTATCAGCAGTTCACCTCCAAGGGTTCCACAATGTGACGGTGGACGCTCTTTCCAGGTTCACGCCAATAGAGTCAGAATGGTCCCTAGACACAGGATCATTCTCCTTCATCTTACGTCAAGTCCCAGAACTGCAGAACGACCTCTTCGCGACGAGAAACTACCTCGTTACGTGGCCCCATGCGAGGACCCTCTAGGGGAAGCAGTGGACACCATGTCGCTCGATTGGAATAGATGGACCAGGATTTACCTGTTTCCTCCATCCAACCTTCTGTTGAAAGTCCTCAACAGACTGAGATCCTTTCAGGGAACAGCAGTTATAGTGGCTCACAAGTGGCCAATGACCATCTGGTTCCTCTAGTATTGGAATTGCAGCTGAGGCTGGTCCCATTGCCGGACCCAGTTCTGACTCAACAAGTACAAAAGTCGACTGTCTTCGCTTCATCAGAGAAAACCCGAAACCTTCATCTCATGATTTTCTCTCCTTAGCAGTTAAGAAAAGGTTTCGGATTTCAAGAGACAGTATAGACTTTTTGGAAGAATATAAATATAAATCTATCAGAAGACAATATGAGTCGTCTTAGAAGAAATGGGTTGCGTTTGTCAAGGCAAAGAAACCAAAGGAGATCTCAACAGATTTCTGTTTATCCTTCTTTATTTATCTTCATGAACAAGGTTTAGCAGCCAATATGATAACAACGTGTAAATCTGCCTTGGCTACAACTTTACTGTACGCCTTCCAAGTAGACTTCTCTAACAAAATCTTTAACAAGAACCCTAAGGCGTGTGCTAGACTTAGGCCTGCAGCACCTCCGACGCCCATCTCATGGTCTTTGGATAAGGTTCTTCACTTTGCATCAACAATGAACAATGAGAACTGCTCTCTGAAAGATTTGACCTAAAAAGTATATTCTTAGTTGCTCTAGCCTCAGGGGCCAGAGTGAGTGAAATAGTGGCCTTCTCTAGGGATGAGGGCCATATTCAGTTCACAGAAGGGGGAGAACCGAATCTTTTTCCTGACCCGACGGTTCTCGCTAAAAACGAGCTACCTACCAAAAGGTGGGTTACGTGAGAATCTGCCCTCTGAAGGAAGATGTCTCGCTGTGTCCAGTGAAGTGCCTAAAGGTCTATCTACATAGAACTTCAGACTTTGGGGGAACAGCTCTTTAAAGGAGAAAGACCAGGTTCAAATTTCTCTCTAAAACAACTAAGGGTGAAGATCACCTAATTCAATCGCAGAGCGGATCCAGACAGTACAGCCACAAGTCACGATCCGAGAAAAATTTCTTTGTCTCTGAATTTTTTCCAGGACGTGGATTTTGAGCGTCTTCGCTCGTATACTGGATGGAGGCCATCCAGATTATTTTTCAACTATGAAGCCAAGCAAGCGCAAGAGATTAAGAGATTTGTGGTGGCGGTAGGTAGCATACTAAAACCTTTCGCTTAATGCTGCGAGGAGCAGTGAATTAATTGGCACTGTTATGTACAGGGTGTGCGTGTTGACACCTTACAGCACAACACGTAAAGTGAAGTGTCACCAAGGTTACACTATGGACTATTCCAGATACTAAAGGCGAAAAATGTATAAAGAATTAACACGTGTTCCATGTGTTTTTTACACAAGTGTGAAAAGACAGCCAATTACAGAAATGTATATTAGGAAATTTAAGAAATTTTCAGTTTTGGTGTCATTATAATCGTTTCCTTTTCAGATGAAACAGGTATTTCTGAAATTGCCTGTATATTTTATGTTTAATATGAATCACAAACATTTTGTATGTTACTATAAAATTCATGTTAATTACAAATTTTCATTGATTACCAATAAAAAAATAATAGGTACTTGCGTCTTATTTCGCCCAAAATCTAAATAAATAAAGAGGTGTACGAGCATTATTTATGATTCCGCTTTTTATCTGCATATCAGTAAGAAAACAACAGTATGAATTTTTTCCTATATGTAAACTACCTTCCTTTCTGTGTGTACATACCTGGTTTCTACACAGATACAAACCTGTCTGTCTTTGCATAGAGCTAACCCTGCATGCCCGGGGGAGGTGACAGTGGGTTATAAAAACATTTGTTCGTATTGGGCATACGAACTCTGATTGATGTGGTATACATGAGACCGGTATACCCGTTTCGTTACTAGGTTAGTTCATATGAAATATGCAAACCTCGAGACTTTTTCCTGAGTCTGGTAGGACTCTTCTCTGTAAGGGGCAGGAAGCACTAACATAGTTCATGATTAGTAGAAATGATGTATAATGGTAATGTCATATGTCTCTAGGTCTAAGTGACCAAGAAAATATTGTCTTAAGGTTAAGGCTCAATAAGAAATCCACAGAAAAATTAATGCTCTGGTAAACTTCCATCAGGACGACATAGCCTGAGCCCAAAAAACGGATTTTGAGCGAAGCGAAAAATCTATTTTTGTGTGAGATAGCCATGTCGTCCTGATGGACCCGCCCTCCTTTTCATGAAAAAGGGCTTGACAGGATCCCTCCCGAGAAGTACTGTATCTGTAGCACCTCGATTAACGATACAAGGAATAAAGATGGCAGCGATGATGACGTCAACTAGTTACTCAAAACAGTAACGGAGGAGCAGTACCTTATTAACGGCTCCCCTTCGTTTTTTTTTTTTTTGCCACTTTTCCCCCTCGAAGCGTAATCGCTATTTGGGGTGAAGATAGCTATGTGGCGTGTCATGAATACGTCTCTGATATTATGCGATATCCCTAAAAGGAAAAGTTAGGGATATTTGTGCCATGAGTTAGAATTCTGGATACCTTAAGGTAAAATTCTCAGGGATTATCACTGTAGTCAAACATACCCTAGGAAGCTACTTAAAGGAACCTTCCATCAGGACGACATGGCTATCTCACCCAAAAATAGATTTTTTTCTTCGCTCAAAATCCGTTTTTTTATGACAAGGTAAAATAAGTTTCCACTGTGTGCAAAGATCTTCTGCTCGACTGGTGCAACAGAGGAAAGCATCAGGGGAGAAATGCCTGGAGAGAATCTTAACTCCTTTTTTAACCTTCAAATAGCAGGGAAGATTTACTTTAATAGCATGCCTTCAATATCAGCTGCAGCAAAATTCCACTGATTACATATTCAATAAAAAGTAAAAGTATACGACTGGTGGTAGGAGCAATGGCGTCATGGAATCACAAAATACAGGTATGATATCACCTATCCTGTGCGACTTGCAAGTGGATGGAAATATACTAACATGTACATTCGCCTGCAAAGTGATCGCCAACTTGTTCGAAATTCTTTGCTCAATTGGCTTACAACTATTTTCATTATTATATCATAAGCATTTTACTTTTTTTCTTAGGAATATTCTAAAAATGATATATGACATGATTTGATATCTTTTTACCAAAGAAATTATTTTCATATTTGCATTACTGAAGAAAAAAAAAGAAAAAAACATGAAATATTATGAAGGCTTTTGTTCATTAATGGATGTAAACAAATTAGTATCTATCCTATATTGTTCAATTATTACATGTTCATTTATTTTCATTAATATTACATTAAATCCTTTTGATGCAGTTTTTTATATAATTTAGTTAAAGCCTACTTTTTTACTTGTGAGTATTAATCATTATTAAAGTTTTCGCTCTGATCAATTCTGCAACTATTATGTCATCCAGATTAGTGTAAAAAGGTGAAAACTATTAATACAGTCAACTGATAGTGAGAAAAGAAAGATACAGTATTCTTCAAATGTCTAAAAAAGGAGAAATTTTTATTATTTCAATTAGTTTCTTTTATTTTTTCTTAGCCTTCTGAAGGTCTCATTATATATATATATATATATATATATATATATATATATATATATATATATATATATATATATATATATATATATATATATATATATATATATATATATATATATACACATTTATATATACATATATATATATATATATATATATATATATATATATATATATATATATATATATATATATATATATATATATATATATATATATATATATGAATATATATATATATATATATATATATATATATATATATATATATATATATATATATATATAATATATATATATATATATATATATATATATATATATATATATATATATATATATATATATATATATATATATATAAATTTCAATATATATATACACATATATAAATTTCAATATATATATATATACATATATATATATATATATATATATATATATATATATATATATATATATATATATACACATTTATATATACATATATATATATATAAATATATATATATATATATATATATATATATATATATATATATATAAGTATATATATATATAAATTTCAATATATATATACACATATATAAATTTCAATATATATATATATATATATATATATATATATATATATATATATATATTATATATATATATATATATATATATATATATATATATATATATATATATATATATATATATATATATATATATATATATATATATATATATTTATACATATATTTATATATATATATGTATATAAATAAATAACCTTTTAGGGATATTTTTTTAGTTAGCATATATTTATGAACTGTTTATGCCCTTTCTTGAATTTACGTTTTGTTTTTCTTGATATACAGTGGCCCATTAATGTACTATTTTTATTGTTATATACCTATTTATGGCCTATTTAAAATGTAAAATGTTTATTTCAGTTTCTTCTAACCTGAGATTCGCACCACCAAGTCTTATACAGTTTCTGTGAACATCATTGTTTCCCTATAGTTTCTATTGCTTCACATCATCTCAAAATTTCGGGTTCGCGAGTACCCGCTTAGCCCTGCTAGATGAGTGTAACATTAAGAGTGTCAATCTCTAACCTCCACATCCTTAGTGCTCTTCTTCGTTCAGCCCCCTAATAACCCTCCAATGGGTCATATATTATAAAACCATATCAAAGGCTAATTGTGATGTGCAAAATAAATGTTGACAATTAAGATTTAAGCATTATAGGGCAAGTATCTAATTACTACGACTTGCCTATTTTAGAGTTAATTTTGATTAAAAGACTGGTTCCATCGTTAAACACCCAAGTTTCCTCCACTCAATTCTACTTGTCATAGCTTTCTTTGATTAAATGTTCGTTAGTTGTTGATGCCATTCATTTTTTATTTAGCTTCTGGATAGTTGGTGCCATTTTTTGTTTTATGCACATATATGACTGAAGTTTTACTATGTTTTTACTCATTTTTATTTTTTTTTATTTTTTTATTATAGTTTTTCAATGTTATATATGAATTTCTTATTGTGATAATGACGATCACGAAAAATCGGATTTATAATGAATGGATTTTTAGAACTGCCTATTTCCCTTTGCATTCTGAGAAAAGTAAATTACTGGCTATCGCCACATTCTCTTATCATATATATATATATATATATATATATATATATATATATATATATATATATATATATATATATATATGACCCGATTTAGGTCGTATTAAGGGGCGTTCACACTTCACGTCTTGGGGAAACAAAGATAGAGACACTCCATTTTAGGGTTAACATAATTAGAGAGAGGGATCATGCATAAAAATGAGATTCAGTTTGTTAATTTTCCACAACTGCTATATTCTATTTAAGCTACAAGGGCGCCCTTTAGTTTATCATTACGTTACGTTACTAAGAAAAAGCCTTCGGAAAAATGGTACTCTGGTCGGCACGCATACTGGCACCCGTGACCCGAACTAGGTCTAACCACTCAAGCCTCCCAACTCTAACTGACAAAAACTATGGGGCAGTTCAAGAGCCCACCTTGGCCTCTCTATGCCCTGATCGATGATTGGCTGTTTTGACACGAAAGACTTATGAGAACCAATAGAGAGAGATTTTGGTGACGCTAACTTTTAACGAACATTTTTGAGTGCCCAAAAGCCACGCCGATAACGACATTCTCAAAGTGGCACCCAGCCACATTGTAACCGTCTTTCCTTTAACAAAGAAGACAGATCTGTTCACATTCACTTATTCCACACAGTAACAACCTGACTGTGCTTAGCTTAACGAACTAAATTCTTATCAAGGAGACACCAAAAACACTGGTAAAAACTATAGGCACCAAGGAAACACATAAAATAATTAATTTGTATATTAACAATATACTAACAAATAGAGAACTTCCCTTAAGTAAACATAAGCAACTTAAATAAACTATTAGAGGCTCTCAATAACTGCCCGAGGTCCTGAAGTAATTACAGCTAGATGCGAAGTAGTGGGTATAACACAATGTCTCCATTCAGTTCGGTAATCACCTGTAAATTTCGATAGGTCATCAATTAAAATTACCAAGCAGAACTAAAGGTTATGAAAATGGCCTATCATTCCTGGCTTACCAGTCAATTACACATTTAATCAATTTGACATAAAATGGCTATTGACTAACCTAGAACAATCGAATAATGTTGACTGGATAATCCCTAATGGATAAACAATTGCTAACGTTAACCTGGATATATGCCAAGACACAAGACACTTAAATTTGGCTCATAGATGATTACATATATATTAAAGACATGCAAGGCCTTACTTAAGAAATAGCTTTCCTAAGCTGGAATTTACAAAGGGCTTGACTTGAGACCCACTCTCTAGTTGACCCTTACCTGTAATTAATTCCAGAGCGGCAAATGGCAATATTAAGAGGTTATGTTCTGGCTCTTGATCAAGCCTCTTGACACGACGAGGACGAGCGTTGTAGAACTTCATCAAATCACGGCACTTTGTTCAACATGGTAGGTCACTCCCAAGGATCAATCTACACCACGATCATGGCTGGTACATAGGGCTTTTAAAAGTAGGAGAAAATCTTATCCATCAAAGTCCTAGTGATAAAAGCACAAGGTTAAAATCTCCTACGAGAGTATGGCTTCCGAGTCGGAGACAATTCGTTGCCAGACTGCTTCGGCTAACTAAGTCAGTCCCGAAGTAAACATTTTTTCCCGATAACAACGGGTAACAGGTTAAAGGGTCTATTTAAAAGTGGGTCAAGGGTAATTACATAAGGGAAAAGTAATTAATATAGATTAACCAATTTACATATCTTATGTCTTAACATATGAAAGACGTTAAATATACTAAAATTTAATTTCTTTTAGTCCACCACCAGCGATGCAACTTTTTTAGTACAAAAAATTGCATCTAAAAATATAAACAATGCACTAACATTTCACTCTGTTAAAATCTCCCTGGTCTTCTGCTCACTAACTATAGCAGCCTTTCTTTTGACATGGGGAGGCTCTGATAAAAGTTTAACTGAATCATTAGTCGACGAAAGTTCCGAATCATCTAATCTTTCAAGAAAAGGAACTAGTGTTGTAATGTATCTTTTAACGACTTCCCTAGTAGAACCCTTTTGTATCGATGCTCCTGTAACTTCACCGATACTGTTATATTGCAATTCTTTCACCAAACCCATAGGATAATTGTTAGGTTTTGTGTGCACCTCTTTCAGTAGGACAATATCCCCAATTTTAATACCCCTCTGTGTAATAGGTCGGTATCTATCCTTTTTATCAACAGCTTGGTCAATCAGTGTACCCAAAAACTCGTTATGATATTTTGATAACAGATTATTTCTAACTTTCCTTAATTTCATATACTCATCTTTAACCTGTTGGGGATTTACACAAGGTTGCCAGTCAGGATCCTCATCTGGTATACCCTGTAATTCTGGAAGGAGGTTCATGGAAGTCAGTTCATAGCCCTTAACTAACTGTTCAGGTGTAATTGGTTCAGGTATAAAGTCTAAATCTTCTTCTCTAAGGGATTCCTTAAAGGCTATAGGTCTCCTATTAACAAGGTGAACAGTGTGGCAAACAATAAATTCAAAGTCATCATAAGATAAAACAAGATTTTCTATACTTCCAAACAACAATCTTTTAACCTGTTTGACACAAACTTCAACAAGAGATCCAAGCTTACTGCATCCTTTAAAATATTGCTGAAACTGTATAGGGCGAATATTGTTTTCTTCAAAATATAACTGACTAGCATGATCACTTAAAAAGTTCTGCATCACATTAGCCCCAGCTACAAGCTGTGTCCCCATATCACTGACGCATAATTCAGGGATTCCATAATCAAAACAATGCAGCTGGAAAGATCGCAAGAATTCTTTTACACCAAGATCCTTGCAAATTTTAAGATTCACTGCCCTACTCCAAGTACATGTAATGCATAATAACCACACTTTTTGAGTTTCATTATTCTTCCTAACATGGAAAGGACCCATATGATCAATGAAAACATTAGCAAATGGCTTGGATGGTAAATTAGACCTGAATTCCCTATATGAATTCTGACTAAGTTTGAAAGTTCTATTACAAAAACGCCTACAATGCACACATTGTTTTAATGCTTTTTTGATGGTCGAAAAATGCCTAGGGATATGAAATTGTCGTCGTATTTCAGCTAGAACTGAATAACATCCTGCATGAAACAGATTGAAATGAACATCCAAAATAATTAGCTTCGTCAAAGCACTGTCTCTCGGCAGTAAAATAGGAAAACCATTATTGCTAAACCATTTCTTAAATTTGCTTTTAACCCTAAGAATACCATTTTCATCCATGAATATATTAAGCTGGGTAATGAGGTTAGGAATGGCCTTCAGATTAAAACTATTCTTATTTTGAAAGTAAGCAAAGATCTCTGGAAACCACTTCCTTTGCTCTGTTATAACAACTCTCTTACTAGCTTCTGCAAAGAGATTAGTGTTGGTATCAGATGAGGTTTGAGAACATATACCTGCCTTTGACTTCCAGTTTCTTATTCCTACTAGTATTCTTCGATAAATCAGAATCAACTTACGAAAGCTGGAATAATTGCAGGGATCAATAACATATTCAGGAAAACCTGTTAAGGAAGAAAAAGTAGTTTGAGAAAGTTCTGCCCCTAAAGGTGCATTCAACTTGGAGAGGTACCCAGAGTCTGTGACAGTCATGGGATTTGGAATAATAAAAGTCATGTCATGTTCCACACCAGGGAGGTCATCCAACTTCTTGCCTGGACCGACGAGAAAATTAGTTTTATACAACTGCTTATGTGAGAGGCATCTAGTAACACAGTCGGCCGGATTCTCTTTCCCTGAAATGAAACAGAATCTTATTGGAAATCGTTGACACAATTTTTGAATATTACCAATTCTATTCATTACGAAAGTTGAACACCTTTGCATTTTATCCAGTTTCTGGGAGGAAGAATTAAGCCAGTGTAGGGCACAAAGAGAATCAGTATAGAGAACCATTTCTACTATGTTAACAGGTTTCAGGCAAGAAGGTCCAGAGATATCTCTTTGCAGTTCCACGAGAGTTTCGACACCCAAAACAATGGCATTTAACTCTAATGAAGGAATTGACTTATTCTTCAGCTGAGTGTTAATCATACGGTTCTTAGCTTGAACAAAACTCACCTTACCAGATTCAACGTGCTGCAAAAAAATTACTGAACCATATAAGTCGTGACTAGCATCAGTATAAGCCATAAGCTTATAAGTACCATTCCTTGGTCCGACATATCTACCTATCTTAATGGGAGGAGAAGCATTAGCTTGTTTACATATATTTCCCCATTCACGTTGAAGCTCTAATGGCAACAATGCATCCCAACCAAGGTTTTTATTGCACTGAAGCCTGTGCATAAACAAACGGCTTCTGTTTAAAATAGGCATGTTAAAGCCATATATGTCAAATTGAGAAGCAATTGTTCCTAAAACAGCACGTTTAGTGGTGGCCTTGCCATCAAGGCAAATAGGCTTTGTAAATATTTCATCTCTTACTCTGTCCCATGCAAGACCAAACAACTTTGTAGTTTCAGGGGTCTGAGTTTTCATGTCTTCATCTATCTTAATTTGTAAGGAATTATCATTAGTGATAATCTGCTGAACCTCGAATTTGTACGGAGCAAAAATGCGAGGCAGCTCATTATAAGCCCATTCTAAAGACTCTCCAGTTTCCATGGTAATTGCACCATTATCCATATACAGCAAGGTATACATTAAATGTTTTAATTCTGACAAATCTTTATCCTTTTCTTCCTTAAAAGCTAAAATATAATATAAGGAAAGCATTAACAAAAACGGGCTACAACGCAACCCAAAACTCAGCCTCACATTGCGATAAGCAACAACAGAAAAGTCCCCAGCTTTAACATTTTTATACCAAAGAAACAGCAATTTTGACTGATCAGATTCACTTAATGAAAGCATATTGAATGCTTTTTTCAAGTCATAGGTAAGCAATTTCTGACCGAACCTTAAATGAAGAAAAGCTGAGGATAGCTTTTGGTTCAATGTGGGACCTGGATGCATACACTGGTTGAGAGAGAGGCTTAGTTTCTTATTTTTCTCATTCTCTCTCAAATTGGATAAAAAGACTACACGACACTTAGTCGTCTCCCTCTCAGGCTTAAAAATTCCCATGTGAGGAAGAAAAGCATAATCTGGGTGCAGGGCTTTATATTGTTCAAGATCATGAATTGGTTTTATTATACCAGCTGCTATTTGATCCTTAATAGTCTGATCCATTAAATGTAAATAACCCACATTATTTTTAAGCTTCCTAAAATTAGACTTCAAAATTACCTCTGCTAAATGTTCATTTTTCGATAGCAAGTGTGATACCTCACCATTCCAGAGTAAGGGAACTCGAATCCTACCATCTACTTCTCTAGATATATTATTAAAAGTATAATCAACTAACTGCTTATTCAGTTCTACAGTCTCTTCCTCATAAATAGTTTGGTCATAATTAATGAATTTAGGGCATTCAAGCTCCAATATTTCATTTGTTGCCTTTTGTAGTTTACACTCCATAAGCTTTCCCTTGTCATTCAAAACCGAAAAATTACTACTAACTTTCAAAGTATCATAGTGAAGGTCATGAACCTCATCATCCAAAGTAGGTATGATAGAATCTGCAACAAATAACGAGTGAGTGTGGACACTTACTAAAGACTCCACACTAGGTGGACTAGGAATACTAGCACTAACAGACATCGAATGACATGGCAAAAAATCTATATTATCGATCAATCTTTGAACATTGCCTACCAACATAACGCCCATTGGGGAATCTACATATACTGACAGAGTACCCTTTCCAAACAGGACGTCTTTACTTGGAATACAATAAGCAGCATCAGAACCAAGCAGAAATTCAATATCCTTTACTTCCCGGATATTTGAATGAAGACCCCCATCAGCAAATGAAAACCCTTTATCTAAAAAACCCTTCACTGCCGTGCCGAGCATTGGCAAATTCAACTTAATCTTTATTTCAGGAATAACCATGGCTGGAATCTTATAAC
>NC_090767.1:27883547-27911047 GCF_036898095.1 Palaemon carinicauda
GATTGCTCAAAGTCAGAATCGATTCTCATCTCGGAGTCAGTCACCGAACGGGATGTACTTTGAAAACGAAAGAATTTTCCAACAAACGACAACATTGTAATAAATGTAAAACATCATTTTCATATAAGGATTTTTGCATTGTCACCCAAGCGCCCAATGACAATCAAACCTCTTGTGCCACCATTAAATGGTCAGACTTCTTCCAAAGTTCTATATATTGCATAGTTGACGTCCTCCTTTCCAAACCAAACAACATCACTCAGTTTTTAACTACTTAGAGATAGGTACTAACTTAAGCATTCTTCACTTTTTAACTTTATATATTTTTCTTTTTTTATAGTTTATTTTTTAGATGATTATAATTAACTTTTATGTTGTTCCATTTGTATTAATATTAATACTGAGTCTTTTTTTTCTTTGTATATCTTGTATATTTTACAGCCCTGATGATGAGACCCAAAGTCTCGAACATTTGGAAAATACATGTATGATACTACGATGGCTTTTCTCCATCCTATTTATATTAAATCTAGGCGTTCCAGATGCCCCAACCTTCCTGAATATTTATATATATATATATATATATATGTATATATATACATATATATATATATATATACATATATATATATATATATATATGTATATATATATATATATATATATGTATATATATACATATATATATATATATATATACATATATATATATATATATATATATGTATATATATATATATATATATAGATATATATATATAAATATATATATATATATATATATATATAGTGCCAATTGTTAGTGATTTTTCTTGTAGAAATGTTCTTTGATTTTATATTATTTATGAATATCAATATTTTCTTATATTTCTTTTCATTGTAGTCACCTGGAAGTGTTTTTTTTTTCAATTCAATTTTTTCTTTTTTACAGAGACACCGTTCCTCCTTCGATCCAAATCGACGAGTTTGATGAGTCAAGCGTAAGATTGTGGAAGATTTTCAGGGAAGCCATTCAGCCTCTTTATTTCATGATCCTTCGCTGGGTGAATCCCAAGTGGAACCCAGAAAGTAACTTCAAAGACTACCTCGAAAGCCAGGGGGTCAACATCAATGAAGTCAAGAGGAATCTTTCAAAGGATCAATGGGATAAGTTCATGAATCCTTCAACCCACAATACATGGGACATATCTATGATTCATGTGCTTCTCTTTTTTTCTATATGTTTAGCTGGAAAAAATGACGAAAAGTGGCACAAACAAAATGGTTCCGACCCAGAATTGTCATTAACCAGCTTGAAGAATCTTCGAAATGAAACAGCCCACAATCCGAGAATTGGGAGAGAAAGGTGTTCCTCCATAATAGATATATTATATGAACTTACAATAAAAATTCAAGGGAGCTTAAAACTTGTTGTGCTCGGGTATGTAGTAAACCCTGAGGATAAAGAAGAAATCGAAGAAGAAATGGACAAAGTTTTTGATAACACACGACAAAAGATCCATGAGATAGGGGAAGGAGGTATAGGAGCCGAGGTCTTTGATGAATATCAAAGGGAAATTGACTTCACCAAAAAGAAGAAGTTATTGGAAGAAGAAGGCTTCCCTTGTTTGAAGAACATTCTTGAAAAATTGAAAAGCATTAATCCTCTCAACCTGATAACAGGAACCTCTTCTAACCCCAACACACCAGTAGAGAAGATTTACACAGAAATGAAGCTAGAAGGGGAAAGTGGCCCCTGTAGTGTTCCTATAGAGGAGATACTGAATCACGTACCTCATGACGATCACAGTGGACTCTTACTGATCAAGGGAATGGCAGGTATGGGGAAAACCACTGTGGTTAAGAAGATCATTTCTGACTGGCTCTCTAAGAAGGACGACATCAAAGGCCTTAATGACTTTGCCATACTTTTGTATGTACAATGCAGGGATTCCATTGAATATTTTAAAGACTTGTTAGTGGCGTTTTTTGGAGACGTTCACCAGAAATTCCAAGGTAATGAAATTATTGATGTGTGTCTGGCTCACAAGTGTCTACTCATCATTGATGGGTACGATGAATTAAATGATAAATCATCAAAATTATTCCAAGATGTTTTGACACAGAAGAAATCCCGCAAAATTAGTGTTACTGTGACCACCAGACCTGAATTTGAGGAGAGATTTAACAATCAGGTGAAATCGATTACACAACTGTCTCTACAATTAGTCTTGAGGGAATTCCAGAGGAGAAGAGAGAAGAGTTTGTATGCAAGTATTATGCTGTATTGGGGTCAGGCAGTTCTCCCTTGCAATCATTAGAGGAATTGTTGCAGTATCTGAGGAAAACAAAGCACACTATGCATGAGGTGTGGGGACTACCCTTAAATCTCGCTCTTGTAACAGTTCTGTGGATGATTAAACCAGAGGTTATAAGCAACATCACCACTGAAGCTGAGCTCTACTGGCAATTTCACCTTTTGTCTCTATCAAAATTGAAGGAGCGTTTGGCGAAAAACCCGCTCACAGCTCACTTACCAACAACATTCATAAAGATTAACACAAAGAAATCTATTGAGAAACTATGTGGTGAATCATTCAAAGCATTACAAAATGATGAAATCAATATTCCAGAATCCACCATCAATAATTTGTCTGCCTTTTGCTATAGTTTGGGATTGCCAGCAGAAGAGCTAACTGGCGCCTTCCTGAAGAAGGTGACCACTTCCCAAGGCTCCTTTCATTACAGTTTCCCGCATAAAGGAATAATGGAATTCATGGCAGCTCTGTCTTTCCCTATGAAATTGACAAACCAATGCTGGGACCAATCAGTAAACACAGCCACAGTTAAAAAGATCTTTAAAAAAGCTTCTTGGAGGGAGTCTCCCTGAAAACCTTCACAAATATCAAAATATGATGATACATATGATCAGCCTATTCCATGTGGGTGACGGAGACGAGATGAAGGTGTCAGATGATGCCAAGATTGAGGCACTGGAACTCCTAGTAAGGTCGGGAGTGAACGACAAAGACTCTGTGCTAAGAGTCTTGAAGAATATCAAATGTGATCATTCTTCTGCAAGATGGATAGCACAGAGGTTCAAGTTGTTTGATAAAGACACCAGAATTGAAGATCATACAATTGATGCGTACATTGCCCTCCTTATAGCCACAGATGCCCCTCTCCCGAACAGAGAGAGAATTAAAATCAGAATATCCCTTTTTGACACTGATGGGTTAGTTGAACTGCAAAGGCAACTCTGCCGGCATCATATCAACCCATCAAGAATAAATCTATGGAAACATATCAACGGAGATTTAGAGCCGACCGTAGAAGAGAGAGAGTCAATCAAGAATCTACTCACAAATGAGTAAGTTATTATTATTTCACAGTTATTTTTAATATTGCAAGATAAATATAATAATAAAATATCTTTATAACAATACACTGATACATGATCATATATACAACATATGCACATGCACACATATATAGGCCTACTAATAAAGAGAAAGAGAGAGAGAGAGAGAGAGAGAGAGAGAGAGAGAGAGAGAAAGAACTCATAACTTTAGTATAATAATCATCTTGAGTCTTGTAAACAATATATTTTATATTGTCAGTATCATCATTATCATCATTGTCACAATTAGACTCATAATAAGTCGGCTAAACATCAAAAAGTCCCGATTTTAATTTCTAATTTTTCGTTAATATCAATTTCAATATTTTACAAAATTATTCTTTTTTTACTTTCCGTTTTCGTCATCATCATCATCATCATCATCAACTTGATAATAAAATTCCCAATCAAATCCAATAACTATTTCTTTCTTTTCTTTTCTTCTCTTTGGAACAGTTGTAAGGAATACAAAGGCATCTGGGACCCAACGTTCCAAATCCCTCCAAATATTAGGAGACTTCGTGTGAGTCTTCCAGACCAACCCAGTCTCGACGCCTTCTGTCGATCTTTGGAAAAGACAAAAGAGATTGAATCTTTATGTAAGAATTTTCTCTGTTTCTTTCCTCTGAGTGACATTATAATAACTCGCCCTCCTTTCCCTCATCCTGTCATTCATTGTTATTATCGTTGTTATCATTATCAATATCATTGTTAACATCATTATCATCATCATTATTACTCTATAGATGTAGAACATTATATTCAGAGGTCTAAATCAGGTGTTTTTTTTTTCGCAAAAAGGAAAATATTGTTTTAATCTGATTTTAATTTCATATAAAAGCTTTCAATGTTAAGTTTTAATTTCTTTCCTTCCATATATTAAAAGGAAATGTCTCATTTTAATGGTGTTGATTTAGTTAATAGTGATGGAAAGGAATAATAGTGATCGTGATTGTAATGAATAGGAAACAAATATCGGCACCAGTCATAGTCAAACGCGCTCCTCCTGACTCCGCCTCCTTCCTTCGCTGATTGGTTCTCTACGAGGATGTGGGCGAGTTATCCGAACGGGAGAACCAATCAGCAAAAGGGATTTAAAAACGTTTCTTTTGGCCAATGATATTTTGACAATAGAATGAAACTGAGTTTTTATTGGCTGATGTGATTTAGACAGTGCATAATGTGAGGGTTTCATGAGGAGACTGATGCCATACCTTATGCAAGCTCTACAATGCTCACTTGCACACACACACACGCACACACACACATTAACTCCCGCACGCACACGCAAACGCACACACACTAACGCAACCTCAAAGAGACTATGGCAGACATATTGCTCTACTGTGTTTAGTTCTTTTGCCTCTAAATTCGTTGTTATTATTATTCCCATTTGATCTTTTCCTTTAGAATCTTAAGAAAGAAACACAGAGAAATGTTCAGTTTTTTATTATCATTTTTCTCAACGTTTTTCTTCTTCTTCTTCTTCTTCTTCTTCTTCTTCTTCTTCTTCTTTCTCTTTCAGATATTCGCTTCAGTGTCAACGACGTCAGCAGCGTCAGTCGCCCCATCCCTTTCTTGGAGAAGGATCCAAATGTCTTTGTCTATGTCGAGGACGTCAAGGAAGAAGACATCGAGAAGGTTGGGGACATCTTCGGACATTGCAACCACAGGATGCAAGGAGGTGAGAAGACATCATCCCTTAAGAGAGAGAGTGTGTGTGTATGTGAGTGTGTGTGTGTGTGTGTGTATGTGTGTGAAAGGGTACTCTCAATAGGCCTACATATATCCATATCTATTTTGGACTGGACATAGGCCTATTTTCTTAGAACATAAAGTAAACGCAATATTGAGAAATATAATAAAAAAAAAGATAATTTTAGAAATGGAAAAGATTTTTATTTTTTTCTACACTTTTTCAATTGTTAAAATAGGCCTACATATATCCACATCTATTTTTGGAAAGAACATAGGTCTATTTTCTTTGAGCATTAAGTAAACTGATCATAAAATATATAAATTAACATCAATAATGAAAAATGTAATAAAAAGTATTATCAATTTAAGTATTTACTTTTATTCAAAATTTACATGATATTTTGGGTCATGAAATATAAGTATATATAAACAATTGCAATGCTGTGTTGGTCCACTTGCGTGTGTGTGCGCGTGTACGTGTACGTGTTTGTGCGTGTGCGTGTGTGTGTCTAAATGCACTTCTTCATCTGAACAAAACAAGATAAAAATAAAAGGCATATAATAATGAATAAATGTGGGTGACATCATTTAATTTCTTCTTCTTTTCATTCCCTTTCATTTCATCCCATTTTCTTACTTTCTTTTTTCTTCCCAACAGTTCGTTCTGGTCAATCTACTTTCCTCTGTGTTCCTTGGGGAGGACGAGGAGCCCTGAGGTCATCCTCAGACTCCTCGCCTCCTTGAAGGGAGTCAGGGTGAGAGACTACATCCAGTTCCCAGAAGAAGAACGACCAAATGACGAAGCCTTAGTCAGAGAGATGGATCTTAAGGCAAAGGAATCCACCGGATGTAGATATGGTGTTGTTTAGTGAGTTTGCTTCTTCTTTTTATACTTCTTCCTGTTTTTCATAGGTGTTTTACGATCTCTCTCTCTCTCTCTCTCTCTCTCTCTCTCTCTCTCTCTCACTAACATTTCAAACTTTTCGGCAGCAGGTGATGATCCAGGATAAATATACTGTATTCACTATAGGCCTAGTTTCAAAATTGATATTTCTTTAAGATTTGGCTTTTGCTTTTTTCACTATTAGTTATTGTTATTTAGAATATATATATATATATATATATATATACATATATATATATATATATATATATTTATATATATATATATATATAGTTAGAGAGAGAGAGAGAGAGAGAGAGAGAGAGAGAGAGAGAGAGAGAGAGAGTTGTTATTTATAGCAATTTCCATCTCATTATTATATCCATTCATTCTGAATATTCATTTCACTATCATTTATTATTATTATTATTATTATTATTATTATTATTATTACTAAGCTACAACCCCAGTTGGAAAAGTGGAATGCTATAAGCCCAGTAAGTTATCATTATTTCACAGTTATTTTGAATATTACAAGACACATATAATAATCAAATATCTTTATGACAATACAATGGTACATGATCATTCATACAAACATATGCACATACACAAATATATAGGCCTACTGATAGAGAGAGAGAGAGAGAGAGAGAGAGAGAGAGAGAGAGAGAGAGAGAACTCATAACTTTAGTATAACAATCATCTTGAGTCTTGTAAACAATATATTTTATATAGTCAGTATCATCATTATCATCATTGTAACAATTAGACTCATAATAAGTCGGCTAAACATAAAAGAGTCCCGATTTTTATTTCTAATATTTCGTTTATATTAATTTCCATATTCTACGAAATTATTCTTTTTAACTTTTTGTTTTCGTCATCATCATCATCATTATCAACATCATCATCATCATCAACTTGATAATAAAATTCCCAATCAAATCCAATAACTATTTCTTTCTTTTCTTTTCTTCTCTTTGGAACAGTTGTGAGGAATACATAGGCATCTGGGACCCAACGTTCCAAATCCCTCCAAATATTAGGAACCTTCGTGTGAGTCTTCCAGACCAACCCAGTCTCGACGCCTTCTGTCGATCTTTGGAAAAGACAAAAGAGATTGAATATTTAGGTAAGAATTTTCTCTGTTTTTTTCCTCTGAGTGACATTATAATACCTCGCCTCCTTTCCCTCATCCTGTCATTCATTGTTAATATCGTTGTTATCATTATCAATATCATTGTTATCATCATCATTATCATCATTATTACTGTATAGATGTAGAACATTATATTCATAGGTCTCAATCAGGGGTTTTTTTCACAAAAAGGAAAATAATGTTTTAATCTGATTTTAATTTCATATAAAAGCTTTCAATGTTAAGTTTTAATTTCTTTCCTTCCATATATTAAAAGGAAATGTCTCATTTTAATGGTGTTGATTTAGTTAATAGTGATGGAAAGGAATAATAGTGATCGTGATTGTAATGAATAGGAAACAAATATCGGCACCAGTCATAGTCAAACGCGGCTCCTCCTGACTCCGCCTCCTTCCTTCGCTGATTGGTTCTCTACAAGGATGTGGGCGGAGTTATCCGAACGGGAGAACCAATCAGCAAAAGGAATGTGAAAAGGTTTCTCTTAGCCAATTATATTTTGACAATAGAATGAAACTGAGTTTTTATTGGCTGATGTGATTTAGACAGTGCATAATGTGAGGGTTTCATGAGGAGACTGATGCCATACCTTATGCAAGCTCTACAATGCTCACTTGCACACACACACACGCACACACACACATTAACTCCCGCACGCACACGCAAACGCACACACACTAACGCAACCTCAAAGAGACTATGGCAGACATATTGCTCTACTGTGTTTAGTTCTTTTGCCTCTAAATTCGTTGTTATTATTATTCCCATTTGATCTTTTCCTTTAGAATCTTAAGAAAGAAACACAGAGAAAATGTTCAGTTTTTTATTATCATTTTTCTCAACGTTTTTCTTCTTCTTCTTCTTCTTCTTCTTCTTCTTCTTCTTCTTCTTCTTCTTCTTCTTCTTCTTCTTCTTCTTTCTCTTTCAGTTATTTACTTCAGTGTCAACGACGTCAGCAGCGTCAGTCGCCCCATCCCTTTCTTGGAGAAGGATCCATTTGTCTTTGTCTTTGTCGAGGACGTCAAGGAAGAAGACATCGAGAAGGTTGGGGACATCCTTCGGACATTGCAACCACAGGATGCAAGGAGGTGAGGAGACATCATTCCTTAAGAGAGAGTGTGTGTGTGTGTGTGTGTGTTTGTATGTGTGTGAAAGGGTACTCTCAATAGGCCTACATACATCCATATCTATTTTGGACTGGACATAGGCCTATTTTCTTAGAACATAAAGTAAACGCAATATTGAGAAATATAATAAAAAAAAAAATTATAGAAATGGAAAAGATTTTTATTTATTTCTACAGTTTTTCAATTGTTAAAATAGGCATACATATATCCATATCTATTTTTGGAAAGAACATAGGTCTATTTTCTTTGAGCATTAAGTAAACTGATCATAAAATATATAAATTAACATCAATAATGAAAAATGTAATAAAAAGTATTATTAATTTAAGAATCTACTTTTATTCAAAATTTACATGATATTTTGGGTCATGAAATATAAGTACATATAAACAATTGCAATGCTGTGTTTGTCCACTTGCGTGTGTGTGCGCGTGTACGTGTACGTGTTTGTGCGTGTGTGTGTATATGTCTGAATGCAAATATCCATCTTAACAAAACAAGATGAAAGCATAATATAATGAATAAATGTGGGTGACATCATTTAATTTCTTCTTCTTTTCATTCCCTTTCATTTCATCGCATTTTCTTCCTTTCTTTCTTCTTCCCAACAGATCGTTCTTGAGAATCGTCTTTCCTCTGTGTTCCCTGGGGAGGACGAGGAGCCCTGAGGTGATCCTCAGACTCCTCGCCTCCTTGAAGGGAGTCAGGGTGAGACAAGACATCGGGTTCCCAGAAGAAGAACGACCAAATGACGAAGCCTTAGTCAGAGAGATGGATCTTAAGGCAAAGGAATCCACCGGATGTAGAAATGATGTTCGTTGGTGAGTTTGCTTCTTCTTTTTATACTTCTTCCTGTTCTTCATAGGTGTTTTACGATCTCTCTCTCTCTCTCTCTCTCTCTCTCTCTCTCTCTCTCTCTCACTAACATTTCAAACTTTTCGGCAGCAGGTGATGAGCCAGGATAAATATACTATATTCACTATAGGCCTAGTTTCAAAATTGATATTTCTTTAAGATTTGGCTTTTGCTTTTTCACTATTAGTTATTGTTATTTAGAATATATATATATATATATATATATATATACATATATATATATATATATATATATAGTTAGAGAGAGAGAGAGAGAGAGAGAGAGAGAGAGAGAGAGAGAGTTGTTATTTATAGCAATTTCCATCTCATTATTATATCCATTCATTCTGAATATTCATTTCACTATCATTTATTATATTATTATTATTATTATTATTATTATTATTATTATTATTATTATTATTACTTGCTAAGCTACAACCCCAGTTGCAAAAGTGGAATGCTATAAGCCCAGTAAGTTATCATTATTTTATAGTTATTTTGAATATTACAAGATACATATAATAATCAAATATCTTTATGACAATACAAGGGTACATGATCATTCATACAAACATATGCACATACACAAATATATAGGCCTACTGATAGAGAGAGAGAGAGAGAGAGAGAGAGAGAGAGAGAGAGAGAGAACTCATAACTTTAGTATAATAATCAACTTGAGTCTTGTAAACAATATATTTTATATTGTCAGTATCATCATTATCATCATTGTCACAATTAGACTCATAATAAGTCGGCTAAACATCAAAAAGTCCCGATTTTAATTTCTCATTTTTCGTTAATATCAATTTCCATATTTTACAAAATTATTCTTTTTTTACTTTCCGTTTTCGTCATCATCATCATCATCATCATCATCATCATCAACTTGATAATAAAATTCCCAATCAAATCCAATAACTATTTCTTTCTTTTCTTTTCTTCTCTTTGGAACAGTTGTAAGCAATACAGAGGCATCTGGGACCTAACGTTCCAAATCCCTCCAAATATTAGGATCCTTAAAGTGAGTCTTCCAGACCAACCCAGTCTCGACGCCTTCTGTCGATCTTTGGAAAAGACAAAAGAGATTAAAGAATTAGGTAAGAATTTTCTGTTTTTTTCCTCTGAGTGACATTATAATACCTCGCCTCCTTTCCTACATCCTGTCATTCATTGTTAATATCGTTTTTATCATTATCAATATCATTGTTAACATCATTATCATCATCATTATTACTGTATAGATGTAGAACATTTTATTCAGAGGTCTCAATCGGGTGTTTTTTTTTTTTCACAAAAAGGAAAATATTGTTTTAATCTAATTTTAATTTCATATAAAAGCTTTCAATGTTAAGTTTTAATTTCTTTCCTTCCATATATTAAAAGGAAATGTCTCATTTTAATGGCGTTGATTTAGTTAATAGTGATGGAAAGGAATAATAGTGATCGTGATTGTAATGAATAGGAAACAAATATCGGCACCAGTCATAGTCAAACGTGGCTCCTCCTGACTCCGCCTCCTTCCTTCGCTGATTGGTTCTCTACAAGGATGTGGGCGGAGTTATCCGAACGGGAGAACCAATCAGCAAAAGGAATGTGAAAAGGTTTCTCTTAGCCAATTATATTTTGACAATAGAATGAAACTGAGTTTTCATTGGCTGATGTGATTCAGACAGTGCATAATGTGAGGGTTTCATGAGGAGACTGATGCCATACATTATGCAAGCTCTACAATGCTCACTTGCACACACACACACGCACACACACACATTAACTCCCGCACGCACACGCAAACGCACACGCAAACGCACACACACTAACGCCACCTCAAAGAGACAATGTCAGACATATTGCTCTACTGTGTTTAGTTCTTTTGCCTCTAAATTCGTTGTTATTATTATTCCCATTTGATCTTTTCCTTTAGAATCTTAAGAAAGAAACACAGAGAAAATGTTCAGTTTTGATTATCATTTTACTCATCGTTCTTCTTCTTCTTCTTCTTCTTCTTCTTCTTCTTCTTCTTCCTCTTTCAGTTATTCACTTCAGTGTCAACGACGTCAGCAGCGTCAGTCGCCCCATCCCTTTCTTGGAGAAGGATCCAGATGTCTATGTCCGTGTCATTGTCGAGGACGTCAAGGAAGAAGACATCGAGAAGGTTGGGGACATCCTTCGGACATTGCAACCACAGGATGCAAGGAGGTGAGGAGACATCATCCCTTAAGAGAGAGAGTGTGTGTGTGTGTGTGTGTGTTTGTATGTGTGTGAAAGGGTACTCACAATAGGCCTACATATATCCATATCTATTTTGGACTGGACATAGGCCTATTTTCTTAGAACATTGAGTAAACTGATCATAAAATATATAAATTAACATCAAAAATGAAAAATGTAATAAAAAGTATTATCAATTTAAGTATTTACTTTTATTCAAAATTTACATGATATTTTGGGTCATGAAATATAAGTATATGTAAACAATTGCAATGCTGTGTTGGTCCACTTGCGTGTGTGTGCGCGTGTACGTGTACGTGTTTGTGCGTGTGTGTGTGTGTGTCTAAATGCACTTCTTCATCTGAACAAAACAAGATAACAATAAAAGCATAAAATAATGAATAAATGTGGGTGACATCATTTCCTTTCTTCTTCTTTTCATTTCCTTCCATTTCATCCCATTTTCTTACTTTCTTTCTTCTTCCCAACAGATCGTTCGGGTCAATCAAGTTTCCTCTGTGTTTCCTGGGGAGGACGAGGAGCCCTGAGGTCATCCTCAGACTCCTCGCCTCCTTGAAGGGAGTCAGGGTGAGAGACTTGATCGAGTTCCCAGAAGAAGAACGACCAAATGACGAAGCCTTAGTCAGAGAGATGCATCTTAAGGCAAAGGAATCCACCGGATGTAGAGGTGTTTATAGGTGAGTTTGCTTCTTCTTTTTATACTTCTTCCTGTTTTTCATAGGTGTTTTACGATCTCTCTCTCTCTCTCTCTCTCTCTCTCTCTCTCTCTCTCTCTCACTAACATTTCAAACTTTTCGGCAGCAGGTGATGAGCCAGGATAAATATACTGTATTCACTATAGGCCTAGTTTCAAAATTGATATTTCTTTAAGATTTGGCTTTTGCTTTTTCACTATTAGTTATTGTTATTTAGAATATATATATATATATATATATATATATATATACATATATATATATATAGTTAGAGAGAGAGAGAGAGAGAGAGAGAGAGAGAGAGAGAGAGTTATTTATAGCAATTTCCATCTCATTATTATATCCATTCATTCTGAATATTCATTTCACTTTTTTTATTATTATTATTATTATTATTATTATTATTATTATTATTATTATTATTATTATTATTATTATTATTATTACTTGCTAAGCTACAACCCCAGTTGGAAAAGTGGAATGCTATAAGCCCAGTAAGTTATCATTATTTTACAGTTATTTTGAATATTACAAGATACATATAATAATCAAATATCTTTATGACAATACAATGGTACATGATCATTCATACAAACATATGCACATACACACATGTATAGGCCTACTGATAGAGAGAGAGAGAGAGAGAGAGAGAGAGAGAGAGAGAGAGAGAGGGAGAGAGAGAACTCATAACTTTAGTATAATAATCAACTTGAGTCTTGTAAACAATATATTTTATATTGTCAGTATCATCATTATCATCATTGTCACAATTAGACTCATAATAAGTCGGCTAAACATCAAAAAGTCCCGATTTTAATTTCTCATTTTTCGTTAATATCAATTTCCATATTTTACAAAATTATTCTTTTTTTACTTTCCGTTTTCGTCATCATCATCATCATCATCATCATCAACTTGATAATAAAATTCCCAATCAAATCCAATAACTATTTCTTTCTTTTCTTTTCTTCTCTTTGGAACAGTTGTAAGGAATACAAAGGCATCTGGGACCCAACGTTCCAAATCCCTCCAAATATTAGGAACCTTCAAGTGAGTCTTCTGGACCAACCCAGTCTCGACGCCTTCTGTCGATCTTTGGAAAAGACAAAAGAGATTGAAGGTTTAGGTAAGAATTTTCTCTGTTTCTTTCCTCTGAGTGACATTATAATACCTCGCCTCCTTTCCCTCATCCTGTCATTCATTGATAATATCGTTGTTATCATTATCAATATCAATGTTAACATCATTATCATCATCATTATTACTGTGTAGATGTAGAATATTATATTCAGAGGTCTAAATCAGGTGTTTTTTTTTCACAAAAAGGAAAATATTGTTTTAATCTGATTTTAATTTCATATAAAAGCTTTCAATGTTAAGTTTTAATTTCTTTCCTTCCATATATTAAAAGGAAATGTCTCATTTTAATGGTGTTGATTTAGTTAATAGTGATGAAAAGGAATAATAGTGATCATGATTTTAATGAATAAGAAACAAATATCGGCACCAGTCATAGTCAAACGCGGCTCCTCCTGACTCCGCCTCCTTCCTTCGCTGATTGGTTCTCTACAAGGATGTGGGCGGAGTTATCCGAACGGGAGAACCAATCAGCAAAAGGAATGTGAAAAGGTTTCTCTTAGCCAATTATATTTTGACAATAGAATGAAACTGAGTTGTTATTGGCTGATGTGATTTAGACAGTGCATAATGTGAGGGTTTCATGAGGAGACTGATGCCATACCTTATGCGAACTGCTGCAATGCTCGCGTGCACGCACACACACACACACACACACTAACTCCAGCACGCACATACAAACGCTCACAAGCAAACGCACACACACTAACGCAACCTCAAAGAGACAATGGCAGACATATTGCTCTACTGTGTTTAGTTCTTTTGCCTCTAAATTCGTTGTTATTATTATTCCCATTTGATCTTTTCCTTTAGAATCTTAAGAAAGAAACACAGAGAAAATGTTCAGTTTTTTATCATCATTTTCCTCATCGTTCTTCTTCTCTTTCTTCTTCTTCATCTTCTTCTTTCAGTTATTCGCTTCAGTGTCAACGACGTCAGCAGCGTCAGTCGTCCCATCCCTTTCTTGGAGAAGGATCCAGATGTCGATGTCTATGTCGAGGACGTCAAGGAAGAAGACATCGAGAAGGTTGGGGACATCCTTCGGACATTGCAACCACAGGATGCAAGGAGGTGAGGAGACGTCATCCCTTAAGAGAGAGAGTGTGTGTGTGTGTGTGTTTGTATGTGTGTGAAAGGGTACTCTCAATAGGCCTACATACATCCATATCTATTTTGGACTGGACATAGGCCTATTTTCTTAGAACATAAAGTAAACGCAATATTGAGAAATATAATAAAAAAAAGAAAATTATAGAAATGGAAAAGATTTTTATTTATTTCTACACTTTTTCAATTGTTAAAATAGGCCTACATATATCAATATCTATTTTTGGAAAGAACATAGGTCTATTTTCTTTGAGCATTAAGTAAACTGATCATAAAATATATAAATTAACTTCAATAATGAAAATTGTAATAAAAAGTATTATTAATTTAAGTATCTACTTTTATTCAAAATTTACATGATATTTTGGGTCATGAAATATAAGTATATATAAACGATTGCAATGCTGTGTTTGTCCACTTGCGTGTGTGTGCGCGTGTACGTGTACGTGTTTGTGCGTGTGCGTGTGTGTGTCTAAATGCACTTCTTCATCTGAACAAAACAAGATAACAATAAAAGCATGAAATAATGAATAAATGTGGGTGACATCATTTAATTTCTTCTTTTCATTTCCTTCCATTTCATCCCATTTTCTTCCTTTCTTTTTTCTTCCCAACAGATTGTTCTCGGAAATCTGGTTTCCTCTGTGTTCCCTGGGGAGGACGAGGAGCCCTGAGGTCATCCTCAGACTCCTCGCCTCCTTGAAGGGAGTCAGGGTGAGAGACGACATCGGGTTCCCAGAAGAAGAACGACCAAATGACGAAGCCTTAGTCAGAGAGATGGATCTTAAGGCAAAGGAATCCACCGGATGTAGAAATGGTGTTCATTGGTGAATTTGCTTCTTCTTTTTATACTTTTTCTTCTTCTTAATAGGTGTTGTACGATCCCCCCCCCCTCTCTCTCTCTCTCTCTCTCTCTCTCTCTCTCTCTCTCTCTCTCTCTCTCTCTCACCAACGTTTCAAACTTTTCGGCAGGTGATGAGCCAGGATAAATGAACTGTAGTCACTATAGGCCTAGTTTCAAAATTCATATTTCTTTAAGATTTGGCTTTTGCTTTTTCAATACTAGTTATTATTTTTAAGAAGACATATATATATATATATATATATATATATATATATATATACGGAGAGAGAGAGAGAGAGAGAGAGAGAGAGAGAGAGAGAGAGAGAGAGAGAGTTGATATGTATAGCAATTTCCATCTCATTATTATCTCCTGTTATCTCTAATAATTTTGTTCGTTATCATTTGGTCAGAATCTTCAATCATGTGTGTTTGCATCTCAGTATTTCCTGTTCCCTTCAATTATCTCCTCATTGCCTTTAACTCTCGTCATATTCATCTTCTGCCTTTCCTTCAATATCATTATTACTCCTCTCTACAATGAATTTAATAATCTTCGCCCAGGTTTTCTATAATGAAGAGAATAATAGAATAATCACCTTTTGTTTTTATTCATTGAATTTATCCAAAGTCTTTTTCTTAATGGTGTTATCTTCTTTGCTTGTCAGGTTACCTTTCCTTAGGTAAAAATCCCTGGGGAAGAAGAAGAAGAAGAAGAAGGAGAAGGAAAAGGAGAAGGAGAAGGAGAAGAAGATGAAGGAGAAAAAGATGAAGGAGAAGAAGGAGAAAAAGGTGAAGTAGAAGAAGAAGAAAAAGAAGGAGAAGAAGATGAAGGAGAAGAAGAAGAAGAAGAAGAAGGAGAACGAGAAGAAGAAGAAGATGAAGAAGGAGAAGAAGAAGAAGGAGAAGAAGATGAAGGAGAAGAAGAAGACGTTCATCAGAGTTATTTCTTCAGCGACCAAATTCTAATTCATAATCATAGTTTATCCTTATATGGTCAAATTGGTGTTACAATACTTATCGGGGAATCATGTTAATCTACCTTTTTATGATGTGTGTGTGTGTGTGTGTGTGCATGTGTTTGATATGTTTGTTTAATCATGTCTCAGACATCTACTTGACAATAACAAATGTTAGGGAAAGTTCAACGTCTTTTCATAAAAACCTATTTTTAGGAAACTTCTTTTATTATGTTTATTGTTATATTCAATCTCCTGTTTGTTCTCTTCACTTATATCTATACACAGATTGTTTTTCTTTAATCATTTCAATACAACTATTTTTTTTTAAGTGACAAAGTAGTGCATGACTTATATCATGACATATTCTTAGCAAAATGCTGTAAGACTTGAATGTACTGATTCACTCTATAAATTGTCTAACATCTATTCATGAAAATCAAGTCTTGCTGATGATAGTAGAGGCGATGGTAGGTAATAAGTAACAGTGGAAATCATCATAAATAAATCTCTGAATGAAACAAATGTTGTTTTCATCACCTTTAACGTTTTATTTTTCAATTTTAGCCTACATTGATAATGTCTTCTGATATGTCCTTAATCTTCCTTCAAAGCTCTGGACGGATTCTGTTCAAAAGAGTTCAAGTCTGTAGAGCATAAGCTATTCAGAAAGAAGTCTCTCTCTCTCTCTCTCTCTCTCTCTCTCTCTCTCTCTCTCTCTCTGTGGAGGTGAAAGAAGAAATCATTCTTACCTAAGTCCTTCAAACGACTCATATCATGCAACAAAAAAGAAATGAAACAAAGGGATCTTAAAACTTTTCAAACAGGTGAGTTCTTTGTGAAATCTCTTGTTCTGTATTTGATTATTTTGAACATTAAAGTAAACTTATCAGAAAGTATAAATTTTTCTGTGAACTTACATGTTAAAATGGACTAGTTTTGCTTTTAAGGAATCATATCATCATAGGTAGTCAATTTAGTTTTGCAATTAAAAATCAAAGTAAAGGATTATGACACTAAGCCTTTTATTGCAGAGATTTGATCTTTTGTAAAACGCTTGAACTTTGTAATGTCCTCATATATTGATGCTATTTCCTATTTCAGATCAGATGAACTGGTAAAAGAGAAGACTGAGTGACTGACTGGCTGAGTGAGTGACAGAAAATGAAGGAAGGCAGAACTGAAGCTGACATTGAAAAAGAGAATAATAAGATGAGGTAGGATTTTCAGGCTAAAAATTTTGAATTACTGTTCTTAATAAATTGTATAAAATGGGTATGATGAGGAGTTACTTCTTTTAATCAATTGAATGAAAATGTTAGATTTGTAGTTACTGCTCTTAATGAAAGGAGTAGCTGGAGTAATATTATAAGTTACTTTTTTGATAAATTAAATAAGTAGAGTAACGTTAATATTAATTTCTTTTATTCATGTTGAATATAAATTTCCTAGAAAAATTATAGAATTAGACTTATTTTGGGATATTTTCTAATTTTTTTACACAAAGCAACGTAAATTAGGACTGTAAAATGTAATGATTTCCTCTATACCAGCAAGCAAAGGTAAGATAGGTCAAGTGTGTCTCTTCTTCTCATGCAGACAGAAAGACCGAAGGAATAGGAGGGAGGAACAAAGGAGTAATTATCAGCAAACGTCAGCAATAATTGTAGCTTGAGATTTTTTTTTTCTCTCTGCTGTCTTCTATTATTTAGTTTTCATAAATAGAAGTAAACATTGTTTTTGGTGTTTCAGACAATATACTATAATTTTTAGATAATAATTGTAAAAGATACCTACTTATAATGGTTTTAAGGCATTGCATTTGTTTCACCAATTCATCATTGACCATTATGTAAGAGGTGTTGTATAATTCTGTGTTCCAAAATAACTATTTTTGTTTGTTTATTTTAGGTTTCCAAGGAAATGATTAAGTGACGATCTTCTCTTCGGAAATTTTTCCCTCTCCTCTAATGATGCTTTCACCAGCCCTTTGGTGAGAGTTCATCTAAATATGTCTCTGCACTCATTGAGTCCTTCCTCGCAAAGACCTGAGCTAGATTGTCAGAGGCCCGGGTCGACAAATGAAGTTCAAAACGAGGTCTGTTGGAACAGGATGCCTGACATACTCTGTGTGTAGAAGCTCTCCTCACCTCGGTCTTTTATTTTGGAGGTTGGATACTCTGCATCCAGCCAGCATCTGAGTATAGAGGTACTCTTAAGCTTACCGCACACTGAGCCCGAACGGAACCGCCCGATCAGAACCGAAACGTCCGATAAAAATCTATAGCAGGCATTCTTACCTGGCTGCGCACATGGGGCCAGAAGAAAAAGGAACTGACGTGCCAGAACATAACGGAACCGACACAGTATTCTTTGAAAGATATTTTTTCTGAAGCGTCAGTGGAGTCTGACAGGCTACGCATGCGCAGAACGACTGCAGCAGTGGTTTTGGAGAGGGTTGCTGAGGATTTCGGAGGCTAGTGTAATAGCAACCAATATTTTTTCTAATGTCAGAAATTTGACGAATGTATTTTAATAACAATGATGTAAACATATGATTTAATACAAAGATTTTAGGATTGATTGTTATTTATTGTTATTGTTTATTATTATTATTATTATTATTATTATTATTATTGTTATTATTATTATTATTATTATTATTTTTTTTTTTTTTTTTTTTTGCTGACGTCAGAAATTAGACGAATGTACTTTAATAACAATGATGTGAACTTATGATTTAATTCAAAGAATTTTGGAATGATTATTATTATTATTATTATTATTATTATTATTATTATTATCACTATTATTATTTCTTTTTTGAAAACATAAACATCGGGCTTATGGGTTCGATAAAAGATTGATATATAGAATATCTAATCATTGTAACATCAATTAAATAAAAACTCAGTTATGATTAAGGAAAACTTCCTTCGTTTATATAAGATTCTGCGTTGGTTCCGTTCTGTGGCTTCTGGCTCAGTGTGCGCGCTGGACGTCGTTTCTGTTCTGTTCTGAGGCTTCAGTGGCGTAGGGGGCGGTTCCGTTCCGGCTCAGTGTGCGACAAGCTTTAAGGAATTTTTGGAAATGGAACGTAATGTCTTTATCATATCATCATAAACAAAGGTGAGAGAAATTAGATGTTTCCCTTCTGCAGCACAGACAGACAGACAGACATGCAGAGAGGAATAAATAAGTAATTATGAACAAGGATTCTATTCCTCTTATTTTCCAAATATCTACAAATAACTGCAACTTGATGTATTATATCTGTTTTGTCCTAAATTGAGTTGTTTTTTTCTGAATCAGAATTAGAAGTGAAGATTAACTTGGGGTTTTCAAACATTCAACTTTTGTCTTTAGAAAATAACTATGAAAATTACCTATTTTCAATAGTTTCATTATGATTCTGCATAGCTGATTTGTCCTCAGTCATTAAGCAAGATGCATTTAACATCTATTTTTTTCACAACATTATTTTCATGTTTATTAAATGTTTTCAGGATAAATATTGGATGAGCTTCAACTTCTTCAAATGAATGAAGGAGCCATTTGATTCCGGATTGTCCATTTAAATGTAAATTTCTGAAGATTATTGAAATGAATATGAAATTTTTCCTTTTGAACATTGTTCTATCATAAATATAATGTGAAAACTGAAAGATACGATCCGTTTTGATGATTCATTCTTTTAATTGCTATTTTATATACCTTATGAGAAGTTTTTAATGTTAGCTTCATTTAATTGCAGATTCACATAATCAAAGAAGAGAAGTCTAGTCTCTTTGAGAAACAAGACGAGGACATCTTCTTCCCAGCAAATCATCTGGAATCCACTTAGGTGATTAGAGCCTCTTGATTGATCAGAACTGAAAAGAACTCACCCGATCTCCTGTTTGATCACAGTCTTAAGGTGAGTACCATTAGAACTAAGCATTTGATCAGCAAATAAGTGAAGCATCCTAAGTAATGGATTAAGGGTAGAGGTAATAGATTTAAGGGATTACCAAAGAAGCAAATTGAAATTCATATAATTACAAGGAATTATAATGAATACAAAAATACACCTTATCTCATTCATAGCACATACACCATCTCCATAATAACATGAGGTAATGTGTAAAGATATAAAGCTTATCTTCTTATTTGCTCATTTTCATGTATACAGAATTTATTATTTTCAACATAAACTTAAAACAATATCTTTAGTAAGAAACTATTCTGCTGTGGCTGACATTAAAATCATGAATTCATTTTATATCTAACTTTCATATATTTTAGTTTCTCTTCCCAAAGTGGAAGATGAAATTAATGAAGCCCTGAAGCATATCCCTCATGATGATGGTGGCCCAAAGTACATAGTGAGCAGTGAACTTGAATACTTTACTGGTTTTAGAACATTTCACCCCCTTCTCCAATGTGCTTTTCTGTCCACCTGTACGTTCACAATCTCCACAACAGGTCTTCAGGTCTTCTCCTATCATGTATCATTCCACATGGTCTTCTTAGGAATTTCATTTCCACTACGCATATTATTTTCTGTTCGTCTCTCCATCCAGTCCATTATGTAGAGCTCTGCACTCCTGTTGACAAGGTAAACCTTTTTCTCAAACATCTCTTAGAACCCCCAATAAATACATTCCAAAATTCTATTAGCTTTGTAATAACTTTTCATTCCTTCTCAAAGAAAAAATCAACCACCTCAACCTAACATGCGATGTTTCTTTCCACAGGAATCTGATCCTAAGTGAGAAAAGTCTGAAATAACTGCAGATTGAGGTCCTGTAGTATAAGGCTCTCCACCTGCAGAATATCTTAGTGCTGTTTAATCTTTTTGTTATAATATTATATCAATAGCTTAAGAGTAATGATTCCTTTTTTGGTTGATACATACAGTATTCATGGCCCTTATGGAATGTATTTTTTCATCATATACTCTAGTTATTCCTTTCCACAAAATTGCAATTTTCCTAAATATATATTAGTGACCATATACTGTATACCCATTTACGACATAATTTAAATGTACTGGTTTTTTACGGTTTACCCATTCATGACATAATTTGAATGTGCTATTTTTACACTGTATACAGTATACCCATTTACGACATAATTTGAATATACAATTTTTTATGTTGTATACCCAATCACGATATTATTAGAATGTATTATTTTTTTTATACTGTATACCAATTCACTGCATGAGTTGGATGTACTATTTTTATACTGTACATCATTTAAAACATGATTTGAATGTACTACTTTCATACTATATACCCATTTAGGACATTATTTGATTTACTATTTTTATACTCTATATCCTTTAAAATATTTGAATTCACTATTTTCATTCTATATACCCATTCATGACATAATTTGAACGTACTGTTTTGTTAATAAACTATAAATTTTTTAGCCTTCTGGAATAATTTTCAATAATATTGTATCGTCTGGGACGATAGTTATTTATATACTTATCTATTGTTATTATATAAAATGTAGTAAATTGTTATAAAATGCTGTATTTTGATTGTAAAATGTTAAGTATGGTCAAGACTAAAATATTTGTAATTTAAGGGACTGCATTTCTGTGGATTTCTTGTGGTGCGTTGCCGAGTCTGGGTAGCAGAGTTCAGATGAGACGAGTGTATTCGAGACGGTTATCCTTTTACAAACAGTTGCCGTCCGAGACACACCCACTCTCCGGAAGGGTTATTGCTTCCTTGTGTTAAGAGGAAATAGGGACGGATTATTGGTGTCCAGTGAAAGGCTTGGAGGGAAAATGTATTAGTACTTAACTTTATTATAATATATTAAGTAATTGTTTCCAGTGTCGTGTTATTCTTAGAGTAATTGCGTGGTAATGCTTGGTAGTAACTACCTAGTTTACTACCTTTCTTGTTTCAGTTCAATATGTTTGTGAGTTTATAATGTTAATTTAACTTTGTAATTATTAGTAATGGATAATTGTTCTATTTATGTTCACGTAATTTACTGCTATCTTTGTTTAATGTTTTTCATTGCTATATATGTTTATGCTTCAAGTTTACTTGAATTACTTAATTATCTCGTTATAGTTTTTACTTTCCTAGAAAAGTTTTGTGATTTTTAGTTTTTTCACTTAATATTTATTTAGGATTTTTTTTTAGTATTTTGAATTACCTGTGTTTCAGGTTGAAACGCATTAATAAAAAAAAAGCATTGCAACATCTTTCGTGACTTTCACTGCACATCCAACATTTTAACACATTTGGAACTCTGTTATTATGGAGGAAGAACTGCAGCAAGCTAAAAATGACCGAGCACAGGCCAAGAGGACATTCACGAGAAAATGCAAGATATTGGAGGACACTGTTGGACAAGCTAGTGCTTCAACAGTGCTGACTGAGGTTTATGAAGAAGTCGGTAAAGCTTTTGATAAGGTTGAAGTTTGTCATGAGAGGTATGTCTCCATCTTCATTAAGGTTGGTGCCAAAGAGGAACATTTAATTGAGTGTGACGAATATATTGATAGTTTGGAAAGAAGGAAAGTCCAGATTATGTCTAAATACAAAGAAAATATTCATGTGGTACAGGACTCTGGTGTTAGAAGTGTTAAGGTGAAGGCTTTGCAACCCCCTCAGTTTAGTGGAGACATTAGAGATTTTCCGAATTATAGAGATGATTATAAAAGATTAATGGTACATAGTTTTGGAAAGGATCCCTATGCACTGAGGTCATGTTTAAGTGGTGAAGCATTAGATACTGTCAGAGGTATTGAAAATGACTTTGATGAAATGCTCAGTAGGTTAGATTTAAGGTATGGGGATAACCGGAAATTAGTTGATGCAGTACTTTCAGACTTGAAATCGATCAAGCCTGTTAATGATGGTGATAATAGAGCGTTTGTCAAAATGGTAGAGAGAGTTGAGAGGTGTTGGTTAGACTTACAGAAGATGGACCTTGAAGGGGAAATGAACACCGCTAACACAGTAAGCTACATAGAAAAGTTACTCCCTATCACACAAAAACGTGAGTGGGTACAAATAGGAGAAGAACATAGAAGCTCCAATGAATTGTTTAAACATCTTATGGCGTTTCTGCTTGAAGAAAAAAGGGTACTGGAATATATGAGTTCAGATATCAGGACATGTTCGAGCTCTAGGATTTGTCATAATATATCAGGTCAAGTTAATGAAGAAGATATGATAGCATTCATTAAGGGTATTCCAGAAAAACATAATGAATTACTCCAACGTGTAGATCAGCTAACTCTAATAGTCACTAATTTGTGTAAGGATAATGATACTTTGCAAACTGGGAAGTGCTTATTATACGAAAAAGGCACTCATAACACGGGGGAGCTGTTCAGTATTTGGCAATCTAGGTAATTTTGAGAAGTTTGAAACTGTAAGGAAAAGGCGAGCATGTTTCAATTGTCTGAAAGCTGGTCATATATCAAATTTTTGCCGTCTCAAGAATACTTGTAATATAATAACTGAAGGTCAAAGATGTGGAAAATATCATCATCCATTACTTCATGGAGCATTTTCAGAGGGTCTGATGTACAGTACTACTCTTTCCGTCAAATCCAAATATTTAGTAAGAGACAAAGCACTGCTAATGATTAGTAAATTATACAGCAATGGCACACCTTTGAATACGTTGTGGAACCCTGGAAGTGATATAACACTAATAACATTTGCTACTGCTTAGAAACTAGGTTTGAAGCGTACAGACATTGAATTAACTATCACTAAGGTAGGAAGAAAGGTAGAACTTATAAAGAGTAAAGAATATGTAATCAAAGTGACTGATCTTGAAGGTAAACACTTGTATATCACGGCTTACGGCATAGAAGAGATAACATCTGAAGCATGTAAGGTAGACCTGACAAATATCGTTCTTTTGTTTGATGATATCCGTCTTTCTGATGTGGAACGTCCATTTGGTGAAATAGAGTTGTTAGTAGGATCCGATTGGTGTACACTTATGCCACAAGTCAAACAGTCTGTTGGGAATTTACAATTAATGCAAAACATGTTCGGATATTGCATAAGGGGCTCCCATCCATCGATTAAGTTTGAACCTTCGAACAATAGTTTCAATGTCAAAGTTAATCAAATTTCTAGTGTGGTTAAAGTAGAGGAAATTAATGTTAACAATAAAGAATTTTTAAGGATGGATTTAGATAAATTTTTCAACATTGAAAGCTTGGGCACATACTGTATACCGAAATGTGGAGCATGCAAATGTGGATCACGTACATTAGGTGATAAAAGTTATACAATTAGAGAAGAAAAGGAGTTAGACATGATTTCAAAGGGCTTAGAATATAACTGTGAGGAAAAATATCCCTGGATTAGGGGCCCTAATGAATTGCCTAACAATGTGGCGGTGGCTATTGCAAGAATGAGATCAACAGAGAGGCGATTAACTAAGATAGGTTATAAATATACACAACTGTATAATGATCAAATAAAAGACATGTTGAGTAGAGGCGTTGCAAGAAAATTATCTTGGAAGGAAATGAGTGAATATGATGGTCCTATACACTACATTCAACATCATGCAGTATTAAAAGAAAGTTCGACCTCAACCCCAGTCAGAATAGTGTTCAATTCTTCAGCAGATTACAAGGGCCACAGACTTAAAGATTATTGGGCAAAAGGACCAGATTTATTAAGATTCCGTCAGAACCATGTTGCAGTCATAGGGGATATATCCAAAATGTATAATGCAGTAAGATTGAAAGAATTAGAGCAGCAGACCCACAGATTCGTATGGTGAGAGGCAGATTATAGTAGACCCCCGAACCACCATGTACTTACAGCTGTGGGTTTTGGAGACCGACCTAGCGGTGTCATTGCTATAACAGCTCTTAAGAAAACTGCTTCAATTAAGGAGAATGAATTTCCGGAGATCAAGAACATTATAGATAGGAATACATATGTAGATGATATCATTTTTAGTTGTGAAGATGTAGATAAAGCTAAAAAGCTTATGGGTAATATGAATTTGGTGCTAAATGAGGGTGGTTTCAAAATCAAACATTGGATTATGTCTAACAATGAAACTTTAGATATGGAATTAAAATTGTTATATGCTGGTGAGGAAAAGGTTCTTGGTTTACACTGGATTCCTAGAAAAGATATATTTTTCTTCAAGACTAAGGTGGACTTTAATAGATCCAAGAAAAGAATTTTCGAAAATGGAATAGACATAAATACATCCAATTGGATAATACCTAAAGACTTAACAAAGAGAATGGTACTTAGTCAAGTATCTACGATTTATGACCCTTTAGGACTTATCATCCCCTTCACTTTGAATGCAAAAGTCTTAATGAGAGAGCTAATAACAATTAGTCGCTCGGAGGGCAATAGATGTGACTGGGACGATCCCATGTCTGACAAAATGAGAGAGAAGTGGAGTAAATTTTTTATTGATATGCGAGAGTTGGAGTTTTTGTCATATGCGAGATGTGTAAAACCCCAAGATGCAAAAGGGGATCCAATGCTAGTTATATTTTCAGACGGCAGTTCAGTTGCATATGGTGCATGTGCTTATGTAAGGTGGGGCCGAGAAGGGGATTCTTTTGTATCGTAATTGATCCTTGCTAAGAACAGAATTGCTCCCACCAAAAAATTGACAATACCTAGATTAGAGTTATGTGGTGCCGTACTGTCATGTAGATTAAGAGATATAATTGTGAAACAAAGTGATTGGAAATTCAAATCTATTGTACATATTGTTGACTCATCAATTGTAAGAGCACAGATTCAGAAAGAATCTTATGGATTTAATACCTTTGTAGCCAACAGGGTGGCAAAAATTCAGTCTAGAACAGACCCTACTGAATGGTGGTGGGTTAATAGTAAGAACAATCCAGCATATTATACCACTAGACCATGTCCTCCTAACGTCTTGCATGAAAATTCTATGTGGCAAAAGGAACCAGCCTTTATGTCGTGCCCATTTGATACTCGGCCTATAAGTCAGTCTTGCAACGATGAAGTTCCTGATAAGGTTGGTATGGTTTTGACTTGTAGACAGAAAAGCTTTGATGAAGAAAAGACTAGTGTGATTAACATGAGTTGGTTTAGCAGTTACACAAAATTACTGAGAGTTACTGCAAGAGTTATCGCAGCATTTAAAGTTAAGTCATTAAAGGCTATAACATGCTTGCCAACTCCTGAATTAGTGCATGAAGCAGAAATGTATTTGATACAGATAGAGCAAAGCAAGTTACAATCTGATTGGAGGAAGGCCTACCGTCGTTTGGGTCCAAGTATGGACAACGGTATCATATTCGTAGGTGAGAGAATTGCAAACTGGTTAAAGGAAAATTGGAACCAAGACAGATTTATTTTGATGCCGTCAAATAGTCATCTTATTAAGTTATATATTCAGCACTTGCATAATAGTGACCACAGCGGAGTCGAATTGTAGTTAAACATCAACCAAACATTTCAAGTGTTAATTTTTAAGTGATAAATTTGACCATGTGCCTTAGAAACCCATCAGGAATGAGATAATTCATTTCAGTATTAGTAGAAGAAATATACACTTAACGTGAATAATATAGCTGTAAGTGATGTCCATAGTTCAGATATATCCTATAGTCTCTTTGCAAAGAATGTGATTATCTCATCAAATAATAAAGTTTAGGAGAGTCCCAGCAATACCCTCCACTTTCCTCTTCATGTAATTAGATCATGTATAATCTTATATAAATTATTATAATTTATGTTAGTAAAAGCAAATTTCTTAGAGTTTTATAACTATCGTATAATTAACTATACAGGTATAATAAATTTTTCAAATGTGTATAAGTAGTTATTTTAATTTCTTTATATATGAAGTTTCCAAAGGCAGTCCTTGACTCCTTGTGCGCATCCACTCTTTCTCCGTCTCTCTCACACACACATACGACCCAAAATATAATTTCAAATCTTATATGCAAGTGAGCTTGAATACAATATACCATATAAGTTAGCGAAGCCAAAACTCAGAATTTCAAACTGTATTTGGCAGACTTTGAAGGCATCTTTTCAACAAGTCCAACTAACAAGCGAGCAGCAGTTGATATACAAAAGCTCTTACTGGACCCAAACACCCAGATGGCTCAGAGCTTTCACCCAGCACTTGGTTTAGCCAACATAGCAATTGGCACTCAGGGAATGCATGCTTGTTGGAATCACTCAGACCTAAGTGTATGACTGCAGAGATGTCAATTTACTTTTCCTTGCACAGGGCCTGCCAAGGTGGTCTTCGGGCACTTCAAAAAAACAGGCTCCTAGTAGAACACAACAGCATCACCTAACCTTACCCAGGAGCCGTAACCGTACCTATCGAAATGCTACATTCCATACAACAAACCAACCCCTCTAAGTAGAGAATGATTAAATCATAATAAAACGACAGAAGGTAGGGTCCT
>NC_090767.1:27916047-27958547 GCF_036898095.1 Palaemon carinicauda
GCTTAGTCTCATTAACATCCGAGGAGAGAGCTTGAGAATAACTAGACTCTTATGCAAAAACTTCATTAAGCCGCAGTATTTAAATGACCTGTCCAAAAATGAGTGTTTTAGCTCAACTCATCTGCTTCCTATAAATAATATGTATTTAGGATCTGAATGTGAGAATATTCTTTCTATAGAGTCACAAAGACTGGAAGCTGCAGTGATATATAAATTCAGACATTATTTGGTGAAATTAAGAAAAGGTTACCATTATTTGATCCCCTGTTCACTGAAATGAAATTTGCCATCCATCTGTAGCACTAGATCCAAATACTAGGGACGAGTATAGGCTGGATACTTAGTTAGCGAAGTATAGCCCATGTTAGAGTTAGGAAATAGTCTAGATAATGAGTGGGGAGATGTCCTACCTGCTTATTTTAGTGTAGATGAGAATGAAATATTAAATAAGAGGAGTGATGGAGCGTTTTGGTCTTATCTAAAGAATTTCTCTGATCAATGTGTATTCAGCATTATTTCATCTCTTGTGAAATTAATTATAACTTTACTGCATCCAGAGGCAGAGACTGAAGGGATTTCTTCAATTATGGTAGATTCCAGGACCAAGAAACGTAACAGAATGGGGCCAGACTCAATTTTGCTTGTCACTCCTGCCTAAATTTCACTAATCTTAGAACAGAATCTTTTTGAGTTTTGTTTTTGTGTAATCCCATTTAGGTGGTCGGTGAATAAAATTTAAGTAGAAGCTCTGTGTTAATAAGTTTGAGTAGCCTTATTAGAACGATTACTCATTTAATTGCAAAAGGGAAAACATAGGGACATTTTCATGTCACTGTTGGGACATTTTGATGAATTCTTAAGGAGTTGGTTGTGCTTTAAGACTACGTAGAAGTGCGGACAAAAATGTTTAGTGGTCGTTGTATAAAATATATACACTTGGTTAATCTTAAATTGTATACCTATTGCACTATACAGTAGTGCATAGAATTGCTTATGGTATATGTATGCTATATAAGAGGCGAGTTGTCAAATAGTTAAGTTGTCCGGACGAAAACAGTGAACACACAGTACAATTTAAGTTCAGCCTATTGTAATGATACAACTGTACAAACTGTATATTGAAGTAATATACAATACAGTATCTGCGAGTGTGATACAGTATTACTAGATAACACCAATACAGTTGTGTGCTTATTTTGCAAGTGTATGATGACTACTGGGTAAATTTATAGGTGCATTCAGGGCAACGACTACGGTAGTGTTACATACTGTACTGAAGACTTACCTTGTCCAGTGCATAGTTTACACGTGTGCTCAAGTACTGTACACTTATTGATATGTTGTAGTATAATTATAAACTACCTATACTATGATAGAAACTAAGTAAAAACAATATTAGCCAGTACATAGTGGGTTAATTATCTGAGTGTAGGCAATGGGCAGTGCGTTGTAAGATTAGGAGTTATCCCACCCCAAGGCAGCAAATATTCATGAAATTGTACTTTTTGGGCTCAGGCCATGTCGTCCTGATGGAAGTTCCTTTAGGGTAGCTTCCTAGGGTATATTTGACTACGGTGTTATTCCCAGAGAATTTACCTTAAGGTATCCAAAATTCTAACTCCTGGAGCGAATATCCCTAAATATACTTAACATGGGATATCGCATAACATCAGAAGACGTATTCTTGACACTCCTCATAGTAATCTTCACCCCAAATAGAATTAACACTTCGAGGGGTCAAAGTGGCAAGAAAACGAAAAACTATATTGAAAGGAGAGCCGTTAATAAGGTATCTCTCCTATCCCGATTCTAGTGTCTATACAATGCCGCCGACGGTGCCATCTTCATTCCTTTTTCTGTAGCTCAACAACTCGGTGTTTTTCCCTGTGTTTTCTCGTGAATCTTGGAATATTTCAACTTTATGATGCTTTCTCCAGCCTCTTTTGCCTCAGGAAAGTTGAGTATTATCTTTATTATGTATAAATGTAAGCACTTGGTATTTTGAGATAAATCGAAAGCGATATTAACGTTTACAGGAGCTGTTGCCTACCGGAGGCGTCCTGGACGCTGTCGCTCGCCATGCGTGAGTCATTTAGTTAGCCAGAGCGACGTTCCTGGTCATTATGCTTTAATAATTCTAGCTATTTAGCTTTACAATAGGAATTCTTTATATGATGCTGTTAGTATTTCAGTTTCGGCGATTGAGGTAACTGATCCTAGCCTACGCTAGGCTTCGTAGCCTAGGCGTTTGGCCCTAGTACTTTCATGGATGATATACAGATTTCCGGGTGTTTTAAAATTTATTGAAGCTATAGGCAGTTTTATACATATAAGATATTGTTGATATTTTCTTCCAAGATCGTATACGAGAGAGTTTTGGTGATTTAGGTAATCGATTCTCTACGCACCTAGGCTAGTAGCCTATGGAGCTTTAGTATACTTTCACACACTCCCCGGTTGCTCTTTTCTCCTTGGAGATTAAGTGCAATCCCTTTTCCTCTGTATAAAGCCTAAGGCTTCACCCTAATGGTTTATCTGAATAAAGATTTAGATATAACTATATTAGGGTGTTTCTGTTCTTTCCTGTAACCAGAGAATCTGGCTTCAGGGGTGGGCAGAACATCAGAGTATTTAGTCTGGGGTCTGTTTCTTTCTAGCATAGAGAATGAGATTCTTTGCTAGGTTAGGAGCACACATAGGATGCTTAGCCTCCCTAGACCACATCTGAAGGTTTCTGTACGAGATGATTCCTTCTTCTAGTGATCTAGCAGACTAGTCCAGTGTTGTTGTTCTTGGATTGAAGGATAAGATTCTTCTTCTCCTTTTGAATAACAACAACAAACTTTGTTTTAGGATTGAGGGAGGTGGCACGTATTGCTGACCTCCCTCCAATGATAATCCCTAGGCTAGGATGAGCTTTCTTGGCCGTGGGATGATCTCATACTACAGCAGAGTTTGTAGGACCCTCTTCTCCCTTTCCCCCCTATCCTTAGTAATGGCTTAGTTATTACATCTCTTTGCCGTCGTTCTTCATTTGTCCCTAGAGTAGATTAGGATGTGGAACTGGCTCAGTCTTTTGCCAGCCGGCAAGATCGTGCTGGCCGGCAGAGGCCTAACTTCTGTAGAGTGCTCCCCAGACCTCCCTTGGTCTTACATCCATGTCTGTCAGTAGAGCCAGACAGGCAATGGATAGAAGGAAGCCTGAATTTTACATTCTCCCCTTCCTTATGTTCACTCTTTCTGGATGGAGGGCTGTAAGGCAGTGCCGTCTTATATCCTTACATCCATTCTGCTTTTCTTTTAGTGTATGTACCCCTAGCCCGGCTGCCGGCTTAAGTGGCCGGCAGCCGGGCAGGTGGAAGTTCTCTGGTTCTTTTTACTGCCGGCCGGCATAAGTAGCCTAACATTGCCGGCCGGTAACAGAAGCACAGAATAAGATCTGCCAGCAGCTACGATTAGTGGCCGGCAGCCGGGTGCTAGTGTTTATAGTTGCCGGCCGGCACACACAACTGAACCAGCGATCTTCCGCCCAGTAGTCTAAAGGTAGTATACCTTGGAACTATATTAAGGTACCGGCCGGCAGGGTTTTATATTGTATACAGTAGCCAGTATTTTTACAGTATAGTATATACTGCATGGAGAAAACTATAGTATAGAATATATTGTAACACTGGGCAGGAAATACAAGTGTGTTTCTTTCCTTCTTTACTTTCTAGCTTTGTTGTTTTAAACTATATATATATACTAACATTAGTTATCCAATGATATGTTTTTCCCTTGATACTCATGGAATTTCTTCTCTTTACAGGAGCACCATCCAAAGTGCAGGAGCATGTTCTGCAACGTCCGCAGCAAAAACTTCTGTGGACATTAGTTGCGCAGGAGCCACGCAGCATGCGCAGTCTCCAGAGGTGATCTCCGGTATTGGGACCCTCAGGTATGTACGATTTGCACTAACCTGATTACTGAGGCATTTGACGCCCCTAAGTCAGCGGAGTCAAGGGACGCAGCTAGGGAAAAGCATCGAACCTGGGTGAGGGGTTTCCAGAAGAATACTTCTGGCCCATATCTTCCAAGCGAGAAGATGAGGGCTTACCTTTCTCCTAAGGCATCAGCGGATGCAGTGATTCCTCAGCCTCATGCGGAGATAGCATTAGTTCAGATTCTGGTTGATTCTGAAGTCTCGGACGCCCTACAAGACATCCAACTGGACGATAGGATGTCTGAGGTGTCTGAGTACACTGAAAAGGACCTTCTGGCAGAAGACCAAGAAGAGGAGCTGACCCAGGCTCCGGATACTGAGGAGGAAGAAATCGACTAGGGTTCGGTTACATTGGTTCAGGCCCCTGAACCTCGTCCCTCAACATCGTCTGCTATCCCAGATGATCTGGGAAGGACTCTCTCTTCCATTGTTGAAATGATTCAACAGATGCAGAAAAAGAATGGTGAAAAGGAAGCTACAATGAAGTTGGAGATGCGGAGACTAGCAGCATCACATGTGCCCAAAAGAAGGTCAACGTGAAGGATCTTCCTTTGTGCTCGGATGCTAATCCTTGGAGGTATGCCGAGCACATGCCTATGACAACTGGGAAGATTATCATATCGGAGAAGTTGGATTCAATTCCCTTTGAAGAAGTGGAATTTTGGCCCAACAGGGAGTCTTACCCGGACTGCTATGTCTGTCTTAGGAAGGAGTCAGCCTCAAAGGAAGAGATGGAGCCGAAGGAGGTCATAGTTTTTGACCATAGTAAAGCACAGGCTTTACTATCTAGGTCAATGAAAGAGAGGGGCTTCACAAACTCAAAGGTACCTGCTTTGAGTAAGAAGCATCCTTCCTTTGTGGCTTCTCCTACCAGAGCCTTTCCTTTATGGATAAGGGATTTAAGGCTGCCTTGAAAGCGGTTGAGGCAGGGAAACCATGTCCCTCCTTGGAGGAATGTAAACCTCTGTTCCTGACCTTACCCATGGACCAGAAAGACTGGAAGGACGTCCATCTTACCTTCTCAGTCGGGAAGTTTGAAGCCGATATTGCCGGACGTCAGTTCGATGAAGACCTTCTAAAGCTGTCAGATTTTCTATTGCGCAGGGAGCAAGGGACAAAAGAGAGACTTGCTGCATTGATGTCATTACAAACGACTCTGGAAACGATGGCAAGTGACCCCAAAATCGAATATATGTTTGTGGTAGTGGCGAAAACCCATCTGGCCACAGTAACAAAGGACCTCTACAGTTTCGTCAAAGCTAGGAGAGCTTGTAGAGAGTTCGTGTTCGCCTCGGCTGCAGTGAGACACGAACCGAGGAAACTGATCTCCTCTTGCTTATGGGGTAAAGACCTCCTCCCTATCGAAGTGGTCAAAGAGGTAGTGGATAAGGCCGCCACTGAGAATATAAACATTCTCCAGAAGTGGGGCCTAACTCTTAAAAGAAAGTCTGCCCCGGATGAGGGTCCCCAACCTAAAAGGAAGTCTAAGAAACCTAGGTTATCCTCTCGGCCAGCCAAACATTATAGGCAGCAACAGCAACAACTTCCCATGACCGCAGTGCTTCAGATGGTGGCACAAACCCCAACCCCGTACCAGTTGGTACCTCAAGCCGTGACAACTCAGTCACCGGCATTTAACCCAGCATTCGAAAAGCAAACAATTACCATTCGCCCAAGAGCTAGAGGAACAGCCAGAGGTTCATATAGACGCCCTTCAAGAGGAAGGGGGTTCAGGGGAGAACGCGGTCAAGGAGGCAAGGCCTCAGGTCAACAACAGCAGAAGTGAAACGCTTCCGGTAGGAGGGAGACTTCATCTTTTTCGGGATCGTTGGACCTTCGATCCCTGGGCCCACAGCCTAATCAAGAATGGACTGGGTTGGAGCTGGTACAGCACCCCATCTCCTTTCCCACAATTCTTCCAACACTCTATCCCCGTTCTGGAAGAATATATTTGAGAACTCTTGGAGAAAAGAGTAATTTGAAAGGTAAAGTCCATCAAGTTCCAACGAAGGCTGTTTTTTGTTCCAAAGAAGGACTCAGAAAAACTCAGAGTCATTCTGGACTTGTCGTCACTCAACAAGTTCATAGTAAACTACAAGTTCAGGATGTTGACACTTCAACACATAAGGACCTCACTACCCAAACGGGCATTTACCGTCTTTATAGACTTGTCAGACGCCTATTGGCATATTCCAATCAGTCGCCGCCTCTCCTCCTACCTAGGGTTCAAGCTACAACGAAGACTCTATGCCTTCAAAGCCATGCCATTTGGGCTAAACATAGCCCCAAGAATTTTCACGAAGCTTGCGAACGCAGCTCTCCAACAATTACGCCTGAAGGGAATCCAAGTAGTGGCCTACTTTGACGATTGGCTGGTGTGGGCAGCATCCAGGACAGAATGCATGCAAGTTTCCCAACATGTGATCCAGTTCCTGGAACATCTAGGATTCAAGATCATAAGAAAAAAGTCTCGACTTTCTCCATCTCAAAAGTTTCAGTGGTTGGGAATCCACTGGGACTCACTGTCACACAAACTTTCCATCCCTGTAAAGAAGAGGAAAGAAATAGTAGGTTCTGTCAAGATACTACTAGAATCCAAAAGGATATCAAGACGTGAGCAGGAGAGAGTGCTGGGCTCTCTTCAGTTTGCCTCAGTAACAGACCCGGTGCTAAGAGCACAGCTAAAGGATGCAACCGGAGTTTGGAGAAAATATGAATCAATCGCGCGAAGAGATCTGATAAGACCAATACCTACTCATCTGCGAACGCTTCTCAAGCCGTGGTCCAAAGCCAAGCAACTGAAGAAATCGGTACTTCTTCAGCAACCTCCCCCCTCAATGTCTATTCATACAGATGCTTCAAAAGAAGGATGGGGAGGTCATTCTCACCAGAAGAAAGCCCAAGGAACTTGGTCCAACCTATTCAAGAAGTTTCACATAAACTTTCTGGAAGCCATGGCAGTACTTCTTACATTGAAGAAAGTTTCTCCTCGCCAATCGATCCACATAAGATTGGTACTAGACAGCGAGGTAATAGTGAGATGCCTGAATCGACAAGGATCAAGGTCACCTCAAATTTATCAAGTGATGTTGGCCATCTTCCGGCTAGCGGAAAAGAAGAGATGGCTCTTGTCAGTAGTTCACCTTCAACGAGTCCGCAATGTGACGGCGGACGCTCTATCCAGGCTCATGCCGATAGAGTCAGAATGGTCCCTGGACGCAGGATCATTCTCTTTCATCTTGAGTCAAGTCCCGGAACTGCAGATAGACCTCTTTGTGACAAAAGACAACAAGAAGTTACATCTTTACGTGTCCACGTACGAGGATCCTTTAGCGGAAGCAGTGGACGCTATGTCCCTCGACTGGAACAGATGGTCCAGGATTTACCTGTTCCCTCCGCACAATCTTCTACTGAGGGTATTCGACAAACTGAGATCTTTCAAGGGGAAAGCGGCAATAGTGGCTCACAAGTGGCTGAACAGCGTTTGGTTCCCTCTGGCATTAGAACTACAGTTGAAGTTTCTACCGCTACCGGATCTAGTTTTGACTCAGCGAGTTCAGAAGTTGACTGTCTTCGCTTCATCACAGAAAACCCGGAACCTGCAGCTCATGATTTTCTCTCCCTAGCGATGAGAAAAAGATTAGGGATATCAAGAGACAGTTTAGACTTTTTAGAGGAATATAAGTCCAAATCTACCAGAAGACAATATGAGTCATCATGGAGGAAGTGGGTGTCCTTTAAATCAAACAATCCACAAAAGATCTCGACAGACTTCTGCTTATCATTCTTCATCCACCTCCATGGTCAAGGTTTAGCAGCCAACACAATATCAACGTATAAGTCCGCCTTGACAAGACCTATTCTATATGCCTTCCAGGTCGACCTCTCTAATGACATTTTTAACAAAATTCCGAAACCCTGTGCTAGGCTCAGACCATCAGCACCTCCGAACCCCATTTCATGGTCTTTGGATAAGGTTCTTCATTTTGCTTCAATGATGAATAATGAGGAGTGTGCTTTATAGGATTTGACCCAAAAAGTTATATTTCTGTTTGCACTCGCTTCGGGGGCTAGAGCTAGTGAAATAGTAGCCTTCTCGAGAGAGGAAGGTCATGTTTAGTTCTTATATGGAGGAGAACTGAACCTTTTTCTGGACCCAACGTTTCTTGCCAAGAACGAACTACCCCACGTCCCTGGAGAATCTGGCCTCTGAAAGAAGATGCATCTCTATGTCTAGTGGAGTGCCTAAAGGTCTATCTTCGTAGAACTTCAGACTTTAGGGGAGGTCAGCTGTTTAGGGGAGAAACATCAGGCTCAAATTTATCTCTGAAGCAACTAAGGGTGAAATTCACCTATTTTATTCGCAGAGCGGATCCAGATAGTACACCCGCAGGTCATGATCAGAGAAAAGTTGCCTCTTCCATAAATTTCTTTAATAATATGGATTTCGAACATCTTCGCTCATACACTGGCTGGAAGTCATTCAGAGTATTCTTTAGACACTATGCGAAGCAAGTGGAGCAACTGAAGAGGTCTGTGGTGGCAGTAGGTAGTGTCGTTAAACCTGCTTTTTAATTCTGCGAGGAACAGTGAAATTAATTGGGACGATTAATTCAAGGGTGGGTGTGTAGTCACGGACTGTTTCTACAGACTAAGCATTAGGCCACTAAGGTGTCCTTGTTAACTGTTCCATAAACAAAGGTGAATCAAGCATGAGTGCAGACACGTGTGCCAAGCATTTGTGACGCTAGTGTGATTAAGTAGTAAGACAGACTATGATAATAATATTAATATTTTGATATTAAAAGTGGCACATATGTGTTTTTTCCTTTCAGATGAAACAATATTTTCTGTTTACTGTAATCCTTATGCTTATTTATTGGTTCATCCACATCTTATGATTTTATAATTGTCGATTAACCTATATATTTTTATTGATTGTCAATAAACTAGTTCTTTGTGAACCTTGCATCTTATTTGCCTATGTCATTTTATTAGAAAATGGTTTAGCATTACCTTAAAACTATGGATAATTTTAACATGAATAGTCCTAAAAGATTGTTCCTTGCTACAATCAAACATTCATTGGTTTATGCTTTCCCCAAATAGGAAAGACTTCATACCCTATAGGGATTATGGTGGATATGAAAAATTTATTCCTACACGGATATAAATCTTTGTCCAATCCAGTGATAAGAACGGGCACACCGGGGGACTTGTCGGTATTTCATACGGACATTGGTGGTTCTTATACAAACTTTGCTTTATAACATAAAGGGTGACACCGCTATAATGGCTTGTCTGTTAGTCATCCATAAGTATATGTACTCCTCAAGTCTTTTTCCAGAATCTAGTATGACTCTTCCCAGTAGGGGGCAGGAAGCACTAGCATGGTTTATGCTTAGGTGAAATGATGTATGACGGTAACATCATAGGTCTCTACGTCTATGCTGACCAGGGAAATTCTTTCTTGAGAGTACGGCATGATTTGAGAATCCACAGATACAGTAATGCTCTGGTATACTTCCATCAGGACGACATGGCCTGAGCCCAAAAACGGATTTTGAGCGAAACGAAAAATCTATTTTTGGGTGAGATAGCCTTGTCGTCCTGATGGACCCACCCTTCCATTTTAATAGAAAGGGCTATAGGACTCCTCCCTATAATGCACTATCTGTAGCACCTCGTGTATCGCTACAAGGAATGAAGATGGCGCCGTCGGCGGCATTGTATACACACTCGAAGCGGGATAGGAGAGGTACCTTATTAACGGCTCTCCTTTCAATATCGTTTTTAGTTTTCTTGCCACTTTGACCCCTTGAAGGGTTAATTCTATTCGGGGTGAAGATTGTTTTGTGAGGTGTCAAGAATACGTCCTCTGATATTATGCGATCTCCCATGTTAATTCTATTTAGGGATATTCGCTCCAGGAGTTAGGATTCTGGATACCTTAAGGTAAATTCTCTGGGAATATCACCGTTGTCAGATATACCCTAGGAAGCTACCCTAAAGGAACTTCCATCAGGACGACATGGCTATCTCACCCAAAAATAGATTTTTTCTTCGCTCAAAATCCGTTTTCTGTTACCTAGCCCTTGCTAAGAGTTATGTCTGACTGCATATTGATGTGAAAACATATACTAAAACAATGAAGTATTCCACAAAATTGCCAATCCTAAGTAAGCCTGTTTGAAAATGGTTATGTGAATGAAAAGTTTCATGAATGCCATTAAGAATGACTGTCGTTGGTACCCCAGTCATTCTAATACAAAAGGAAGTTTTGCTTACCACCTCTGTAAACTTACTTGGCAATTGAAAGAACTTAACATATCGACTATAACAGTCAATACATATATGTAACCATTTACACCGTATAACAAATCCATTAAATCTAGACAGATTCGTTCTGAAGGTTTAGTTACTGGAGGCAATTCCTGACACTGTAGTTGCAAAGACCTACTGGCTTCATGTTTTTGACACATGGTACGTTCACTTACATATTTGGTAACATCAATCTGCGACGAAGGCCAATAAAATAGGCTTTCAATAGTCTCAATTATTGTGTGAATCCCTAGGTGACCTGACAATGATTCATTGCTGCCTCTTCTCTGATCCTACTGTTTGCAAAGTCTACAAAACATTTCCATTCGTAGTTGACCTCGTGTTATGTATAGGAATGTCTTTAAGCGCTTCTTCAACCTCACTTTTTCTTTCAGTAATTTTAGTTGTTGTATGTTTCACAAAACTCAACCCTTTACCCCCATGTACGTACCGGTACGTCCTGGCATTATAAGACTTTTACAGTCCACATAGTGCAGGTTAAATATTATTTTCTAATCTTTAGTGTGTGATAATTATGTTTAGGATGAAGTCAGAGGTAATATTCTTTCCTGTGTCATAAGTAATGATATTTTATATTATATTTTACTTGAGTAAACATCTTCAGTTTTGAACACAAAAAAAATTCAAATATTGTTGCACAAAATCTTGTCACATTTGTATGCTTTTAGAAATAATAGAAAGATTATACTTATTTTAGGTTTCCTTCATATGTAACTACTGTACCTAGATAGAAATTAGCATACCTCTATTTAAATTCTCTGGTACACATCCATCAGGACGACATGGCTTGAGTGTATAACAGAGATTTTCATATAGATAAAAATCTAACTTTGGGTGAGATAGCCATGTCGTCCTGATGGACCAGCCACTTACTTTTCATCCCCTCCCAATTCCTAGTGTGAGGCCACGTATCATACGATGGCTTCTGCTGGATTAATGGCAAACCAGCGAACATGTTTACAGTTGCAACATCTCTCCCACATATTCAATCCTATCCAATATCCTTCGAGACAAAGTGAACTATTCGGGAAGGATAGCCCTGATTGTCATCCCTGTTACATACATGTTATATATATGAATATTCCCTCCAGGGGTTAGAACCCTGTGATACATCTACAGGCAAAATTTGTTGGTATATCTCAAGTAGGAGCTGAGTAGAGGAATTTCCATCAGGACGAGATGGCTATCTCACTAAAAAATAGATTTTTCCTATGTCATAATGGCTTTGTTTATATGACTTTGAAATTATATTACAAAGAGAGAGAGAGAGAGAGAGAGAGAGAGAGAGAGAGAGAGAGAGAGAGAGAGAGAGAGAGAGAGAGAGAGAGAGAGAGAGAGACCTAATAATGTCGTAGAAAACCACATATTTATGTGAATAAAAGATAATTAGCAGAAATTTGCATATGTAAAATTTGAATTATATAATTATTTATATATTCTATTATAAATGTGTATCAATTCAGTTTTTTATAACATAAACTAAAGATATCTTACATGAACTATTATCTGGTTTAGCTCAGTTAGAAAGAAAGTGATATGGATTTCTGAAACCATTGACGTAGGGAGTAGTTGCAAACTATGATTGTTTTCATTGCACAATTCATTTTTGTAGGAGACTAAACTCTCTTATTAAATTACATACTGAATCTCCCACCATCACCACCCTCCTCCCATTTTCTCACTCCATTCAGGATATATTATTAGGAACAATAAGATGGAATCTCCCACCATCACCACCCTCCTCCTTCCAGAAAGAGAGAAAGGGAAAGAAAAAACAGAAGTCTTCTTCTTATTATTATTACCATATAAGGGCATAAGAGTGTTCCTAACAACATAAGACCTTCTGATGCATCATCGAGTGAGACAGTCACCATACAGACAGGGTCTGTCACTATTGCGAACTGGAGAGAGTTCGGAACTCTTTCCTGTTAGCGTCTTGAAATCCTGACTGATTACCGTAGTCTATGGACCGACCATGCGATCTCCTTCTACATCCCTAAGGGAAAGTAGAGCCAGTGTGACCTCAGGTTCTGATGGTTTTTTAGCCATTGAAGCCTTTGATCTGGAGAGAATCCAGACTTCTTGAAGCTGATTATGCATCCCAAATGTTCCAGGAACTGGATTACTTCTTTGGATGCTCGCAGACCAGCCGCTTCGGGTGCTGCCCGCACCAGCCTTTCGTCCAGGGACTTTGTTACCTGAACCGTTCCTAGGCATGGTTATTGCATGACAGCATCCACCAATTTCATGAAGATACTTAGGACTGTGTTTAGTCCGACGAGTATGGGTCTTAGGACATACGCTATCTTCTATAACTTAAATCCTATGTAGGAGGGGAGGGGGCGACTGACTAGAAGCTGCCAATAGGCACCTGTCAGGTCTATCAAGACTGTGAACGCCCCTTTTTGAAATAGGGTCCTTATGTTCCGAAGGATTAACATCCTGAACTTGCTGTTTCTTTTGAACTTGTTGAATGGCAACCAGTCCAGAATGACTCTGAGTTTTCATGAGTCCTTCCTATGAACACAAACCAGCCTTCCCTGGAACTTGATGCACTTTACTTTCCTTATCACCTGTATGCTCTAAAGCTATAGGGTATACTCTTCTAGAACGGGGTTGGAGTGCAGGAAGAGTTGAGGAAATGATGGTGGAGGCATGTCCATTTTCCATCCTAGTCCAATCTTGATTAGGCCTTGGCCCCATGGATCGAAGGTCCAACGATCCTGATGGAACCTCCCTCCTACCAGAAGCTTCTTTTTGCTTCGCCTGATTAGAAGGTTTACCTCCTCGACCGCCTGCCTGAGGCACCGCGGTCATAGAAACTGTGGGATGTTGTTGAACAGACCGAGGAAAATGTCTAGACTTTTCCGTCTTCCTTCTAGGTTTGGGACCCCCATCCGTGGAAGACTTCCTCTTTGACGAGATGCCCCACTCCTGGAGAAGGCTCGTATTCTATGTGGTGGCTTTCTCAATCACCTCTTTGACTACTTCGTTTGGAAAGATATCTTTACCCCAGATGTTGGAAGGTATCCTCTTCCTGGGTTTATATTTCACTGTTGCCGCAGCAAACACAAACTCCCTACATGCTCTCCTAGCCTTCATAAAGACATATAGGTTTTTTACTAAGGTGGCCATATGCATTTTGGCCAAGACTATGAGCATTTCTGGGGTACTTTGATGGGCTGAACACAACTCTATGCAGTTCTGTAGAGATAAGGAGGCTGCCAGTCTCTCCTTTGTCTCTTGTTCCTTGCACAAAAGAAACTCAGAAACTTTAGGGAGATTCTCGCTAAACTGTCGTCCAGCAACGTCCGCATCTAGTTTCCTACTGAAAAGGATAAGTGGACTTCCTTCCAATCCTTCTGCATGGGTAAGGCTAGTGACAGAGGCTTGCACTCCTCAAGTGCAAGACATGGTTTGCCTGCCTCCACTGCTTTGGCAACAGATTTAAATGCCTTCCATGTAAAGGGGCATGCTATTGAAGCAGGAGCAAGAAGGGTAGGGTGTCTCTTACTTAGTGCGAACACTTTCGACACTGAGTAACCCGCCTTCCTCAGGCTACTTGACAAGATAGCCTGTGCCTTATCATGGTCGAGAATCATGACCTCCTTCGGTTCCATTCCTTTTCCTGATGTTGTTTCATGTTTCAGTTGAATAAAGTAATTAGGGAAAGCGTTAAAGATTGTCCAAAACTAGATTTCATCTAAATGAACACCTCCCATCTTCTCCGAGATGTAGAGTTTGCCGTCTAAAATTGGCATAAGCTCTGCGTACCTCCAGGGATTGGTTTTGGAGCATGTCGGGAGGTCTTGGTCTCCTGGATGCTTGTATGACCATTGAGAGGGAAAAAGTGGAGCTCTATCTTGAGTTTCGCTGCCTCCATTTCACCTTGTTTGCAAAAGTTTTCCTTTAAACCTGTAAGATGGGCCAGTAACTGGTCCATTTTGTCTAACAGAAGGGTTGAAGGTGAAGAAATCGAGGTTAACGGCTCCAGAGCCGGCACAGACGGAAGAAATTCTGACATGACATTGTCAACTTCTTGCTGGGGTGCCTTCCTGCCCTCCGTCCCGAAGGCTATCTGGACGCAGGGAGATGGGAATCGTGCCTGGGGCACCTCTATTTCCATAGTTTCTTTCGGAAATAGTAAGCTACGCATACTATCGTTAGGTAGGTATGGTCCCGGAGAGATCTACTGGAACCCTCTTACCCACTTTCGTAGTTTCTTACGTGCCACATCCCTAGACTCCATTGACTTGGGATTATCAAAACCTTCGGAAACTAATGTCCGACAGATATTGCAAACTTGGGGGTCCCAATATTGCCGGGATTCGGAAATAATATTGCAGGTGGCATGAAACCTACATGCATTATGACTGTAAAAGTACTTACTCTTAATATTGCAGAAGACTGCAACACATTTCCTCTGGGGATCCTCCTGTAAAGAAAGGAAAGCAGAATGAGTATACAATTGATTAACTCACCTTATAAGCAAGATGTAATAGTCATCTTTTAATTATTTTAGCTTAGGATAGTAAGCTAGAAAGGAATAGTGGGAGAGACATACTTGTGTATCCCTTGCAGGCAATTGCTGTCACCCCCCCCCCCCCCCCGTACTATATATAAAGTTTCCTTTATCAAGGCAACTCGAACGAAGGGGTTCTAACCCCTTCATTTGCAATATAGGTTCGGTCTCAGCAGGAGCCTGCACAAGGGTACCCAAGATGTGTTAGAAATTAACTACTGTATGATCATACTATAGTTTTCTGTTTGCGGTATATACTATATTGCAAAATACTGGCTACTGTATAATTATATATTGTAGTTCAGCCAGTGTGCTGCCAGTATGGCTAGTATCTGGAGGCACGGTACAGAAGGCATGACGCCGACTGAACTAGGAAAATAGAAAAGACACATATTTGTGTATCCTACCCAGGCCATTAGCTGTGGCCTTCCCTTCCAATATTAACACCATAGAGTTTCCTGATCAGGGAAGCTCAAAGATAAGGGTTCTAACCTTTAAGGATAGAAAGTGTGCTGCCACTGGCCCTTTAATTTATATAATATTGTAAAGTAAATGTAAATTGATTTCTAATCAGAATATTGAAGGAATTCTATTCTTTCAATATAGGACTGGTCTCAGCAAACAACTGGCATCTGTCCTGGCTGCCGGCAGTCGTCCTGGCTGCCGGCAGCCGTCAAGGCCGCCGGCAGATGTCATGGCCGCCGGCCGCCGGCATGGCCGACGGCAGCCATCATAGTCGCCAGCAGCCGTCATGGCCGCCGGCAGCCGTCATGGCCACCGGCAGCCGTCATGGCCGCTGGCAGCCGTCATGGCCGCCGGCAGCCGTCATGGCCGCAGGCAGCCGTCATGGCCGCAGGCAGCCGGCATGACAGCTGGCAGCCGGCATGGCCGCCGGCAGACAGAAAACAGGTGTCATGTAGGAGCCCGGCCAGCCCCATAACCTGCCGGCAATCAGCGAGATTGCAGGCCCAAAGAGTTGCGATGGCCAGGCCACCACTAAAGGGTCCTGTATGAGGTGTGGAAGGAGCCGGCAGGGTTGCCGGTCCTACCACACCCTAAAAAAACTCTGTTTCAGTATTGGCGCCATCCTAGGCGGCAGGAGAATATCTATTCTCCAGCCTAGGATCGGCCAATACAGTTAAGGGGAAGGCGGCAGTGCCGCCCCCTCTCAACAAGGGAGAAACAGAGTTCCAGTGCCGGCACCATCCTAGGCGGCAAAAGAATGTCTATTCTTCAGCTTAAGGTCTGCAAGCACAGGACTCGTCTTCTAGACCACAGAGAGAAGGTGGCGGCATCATTCCACCACTTCAATTGTGGCCTTGGGAGGTCTAGCCTCCTATGCCGGTAGCCTAGCCAGTAGGGGAATGACTATTAACCCGGCCGTCCGGCAGCCATTAAAGACCAAATACTCTGAGGTTCTGACCGAAACCCAAAGTCTGCTATCTGCCGGTCAAGGGAAGACACAGAAAACACTAGCCCAGTCAAGCCTGAGTGTCTACTCGATGGCAAGACTAACTAATGTTGTAGCCTGAGGCTACCCTCAGAGGAAAGGAGAGATTACCCTTAAATCTCCACTAGAGACGAGTATCGGATTATAATATAATTCTAGGAGATATCTATCTCCGCCGGAATTTATAAAACAATACATGAGGGTAAACATGGAAATGTCTGAAAGTATACTATATCACCTAGGTTAGGTTACCTACGCAAGACGAGATCTCGGTTACCCAAATCACTGAAACTCTAACGTATATGATCGACATAGAAAGAGGAAAAATATGCGTACCATAAATATCTTTACAAGTATAAAATGCCCAAATAGTTTTCATAATTAATTAATGCTATTTCAACCGGGAATGTCGTTCTACTAACTAAATAACACATGCTTAACGAACGACAGCGCCCATGACGCCTCCGGTAACAGTCCATCCTAGCTCCTAAGCACAATAAATTACTCTAATTTCCCTGTGAAACAGGAGCTAAAATATACACATTGTAAAGAATCAATAATCAACTTTCCAGAGGCGAAAGAAGCTGGAGATTGCATAATAATCCTCCCAGAATCGATCGAAAAAGTTAGATCAACAGGGAACACCCCCGTGCAAATTCACTACAATATTAGGAATGTCCGCCATCTTGGATATGGCGCCATCTTGATACTCAATTGTAGTATGGGAAATAGAGTAACCTTGATAACGGCTCCCCTTCCAAAATTGCCACTCTTCCCCTTCAAAGCGAAAAGGCTATTCGGGATGAAGATCGCTATGTGTCGTATCAAGATAGACATCCCCTGATTTATGCGATATCCTTAAGAGTTAGGATATTCGCGCCAGGAGTTAGAATTCTGGAGACCTAAAGGTAAATTTTCTGGGAATATCACTGTAGTTTATATATTCCTTGGAAGCTTCTATTAGGAACGCTCCATCAGGACGACATGGCTTGAACCCAAATATATATATATATATATATATATATATATATATATATATATATATATATATATATATATAATATATATAAATATATATATATATATATATATATATATATATATATATATATATATATATATATATATATATATATATATATATATTTATATATATATATATATATATATATATATATATAAATATATATATATATATATATATATATATATATATATATATATATATATATATATATATTGTGATGGCTGGCTTTGACCACCACTCAAAACACTACACTTATCAAATAGTATTCACCATCATACAGTACTAAGTCCACTAAAGATGGAATAGTAACCAAACATCAATACGAGTGCAAAGTCAACTCAAGGGGACAAAGAAAATACCACAAAAATGTCCTTAATTTTAATACATAATAACAGGACAGAAATAACACCTGAACCACAATAATACAATAATAAATGATACACACTCAATCTTAACTCCCTGTAAAAGAAAATAATTACACGATTACAGAAAGATCATCAACACATGCATACTAAATGGAGAGAGGGTCAAGAAAGGAGAAGGCCAACGAAAAGTGAGAACATCCTAACAAATACAAACTAAATATCCCTATCTAGTTGACGATGGCTGGTTTGATTGAAAGGCTTTCACAAGCTCCAGTAATGACGTCAGCTGACTATCACAGGTCGTGATCACGATACTTAAATAGGTATAAATATTATTACCTTGGGACAGAGAGGTCCCCTTGGCTTTTACTGAACCAAGGGCAGTGCACAAAATGTTAAGACGATCTGGGTCCTTGCTGCAGAGAAAGGATATCCAAAAAGCTAAATAGCTTCACAATGTGGCTCTGCAATGGCGAGAAGTAAATATAATCCAGTAGCAAATGTCGTGCCCTTCAATGTTGGAGGCTCAGAAACACACTCAGGAACCATCCTCAAAAAAAGCCCCTCCAAAACTCCGTTCACGCAGGAGCGTAGCCACGTAATCCACACCACTTGAAAATATAAAACAGCCGTTAGTCCATTATAAACACTAACATAACCACCAGTGAAAAGACAAACTATTAAAGACAGTAAACAATAAGTCTACAGTATATTTAACCTTATACATCTATAAAAACTTAAATAATTTAGAAATATATAGCAATAATGTTACACCTCCTCAACCAACCAAAAAAAAAAAATCCCAAAATTTTTTTTTCTAAATTGATTTGAATTACAACATACAGGTTATCACCAAATGAAATATTAAACCTACACTCAAAAATAATTATTAAACAAACTGCAAAAACATGACAAACAAAAGGAAAGAGGGGGGCAAGTACCAAGGTTTGCAGCTCACAAGGATAGCAATATATAACCAATACTAAAAAAAATCTTAAACCTAAATTAATCACAAGTAAACTTTCCAAAACCAGAAAACCAAAACATCACCATCTGATAAATAGGCACCCAACCTAAAAATTTCACATCACTCATATCATTAATAAACTTAATTAAGAGTCATTGCACTAACAACCGGATTCTGTATATAGTGATTATAGGAATGTGATATCTGGTGTTCCACAGGGTAGTGTTCTTGGCCCATTACTTTTCATACTATATACACATGACATGTGGTTTGGCCTAGAAAACAAGCTTGTTGCATATGCAGATGATGCTACTCTCTTTGCATCAATTCCATCCCCTGAATGTAGATCTAGGGTTGGTGAATCCCTTAATAGAGATTTAGCTAGAATTAGTGCATGGTGCAAATTATGGGGTATGAAGTTGAATCCTAACAAAACTCAAAGTATGATTGTAAGTAGGTCAAGGACGGTGGTTCCTCAACATCCGGATCTCAGTATTGATAATGTTTCTTTAAATATGTACGACTCTTTCAAAATTTTAGGTGTGATTCTCGACAGTAAATTTACTTTTGAGAAACATATAAGGTCTGTGTCTTCTTCAATTTCACAAAAAATAGGCTTATTGAGAAAGTCTTTCAAGATTTTCGGTGATCAATCTATTCTGAAGAAGTGTTTTAATTCTTTCATTCTACCTTGTTTTGAGTATTGTTCTCCTGTCTGGTCTTCAGCTGTTGATTCTCATCTTAATTTGTTGGACAGAAACTTACGGTCTATTAAATTTCTTATTCCTGATCTAGATATTAATCTCTGGCACCGTCGTTCAATTAGTTCATTATGTATGTTGCATAAGATTTTTCACAACTCTGACCATCCTTTACATTCAGATCTCCCTGGACAATTCTATCCTGTTCGTAATACTAGGCAGGCAGTTAATTCTAATAGCCAGGCCTTCTCCATCACGAGGCTCAATACTACGCAGTACTCTAGAAGTTTTATTCCAGCTGTGACCAAGTTGTGGAATGATCTTCCTAATCGGGTGGTTGAATCAGTAGAACTTCAAAAGTTCAAAGTTGGAGCAAATGCTTTTTTGTTGACCAGGCGGACATAGTCTTTTTATAGTTTATTTATGACATATTTGTTTTTGATGTTGTTGATAGTTTATTATATGACATGTCTGTTTTGACGTTGTTTCTTATTTTAGAATGATTTATTGTTAATTTGTTCTCTTCATTTATTTATTTCCTTATTTCCTTTCCTCACTGAGCTATTTTTCCCTGTTGGAGCCCCTGGGCTTATAGCATCTTGCTTTTCCAACTAGGGTTGTAGCTTGGATAGTAATAATAATAATAATATAGTCCAAAAGCTATAACCTTTTCCACACTCAATACACTGTTCATTTTCAGGGGTACACATCACTCACTATCAATAAATGTTGATCACAAAAACCACTGTCTATTTCAGTGTTATATATCACAATTATCACCATAGTGTCCAATACATACAAACACACCGAACGACACAGAGAAGACCACCACAAGACTCCCCTGCGCAAACAAACAAACAAAATCGATGAAGCGTAATTATTAGCCTGAAAATACAGAATACCAGATTAGTGTCTATCTCTTTTCTTAGCTTATTATAAACCTTATCGTACCTGACACCTCTAAACCTTAGTAGATTAACCTGAACTCAGTCTAGGGTACCACTCATACACCAGCCTGTAGCGCCTAAAAACGGCTGTGTTGTGCTACAGACCCGTGAGCCCATGACCCATCTAATTAATCAATCATTAGAAAGTACCAGTGATCACCCTCACCTTTTAGCCTTAAAGATCCCATATAATATACCCAAAACATTATAGTCTTCTGTAAACAAACCATGATTAATAAATCTTGAATATACATTTACTTCTACTCACTACGTGCCCACTTCAACAGCACACACACCATAATTAGAACGATACAGATACTACCTTTAATAACTGCATAGCCCTCTGTCAATAATCTAATACTCAACGCTGCGAGAGAGAAAATTGGCAACAATATTATCTTTTCCTGGGATGTGGGAAAATTCTAAATTCCATTCTTGCAGCATGAGACTCCACCTCATCAATCGTTGATTTTTATTTTTGTATCTGCTGATGAAGGTCAGGGGATTATGATCTGTCACGACCTTAATAGGTGTATCTGAGGAGGAGAGATAAACCTGAAAATGATTAATAGCGAATATTAACGCAAGAGTCTCTTTCTCCACAGTTGAATACCTACGTTGGGCGGAGGACAATTTTTTTGAAAAGAATGCGACAGGATGAGAAACTCCCTGCTCGTCATTCTGCAACAACACCGCTCCTACACCAACGTCACTTGCATCCGTGGCAAGAGAAAAAGGAAGGTCAAAATCAGGAGCTCTCAAGACAGGGAAATTAATTAAAACTCTTTTTAAATTATCAAAAGCCCTTTGCGTTTCATTCGTCCAGACAAGTGCTACATTCTTTCTCAAGAGATTTGTTAACGGATCGGCTATATCCGAAAAATTCCTAACAAACCTCCGGTAGTACCCACTCAAACCAAGGAATCTTCTGACATCTCTCCTACATTTAGGGACTACCATGTTTTCAATACTTTCGATATTGGCCTGCTTAGGAGCAACTTTACCATTACCAACCTCATGACCCAAATATACCACCTTCGCCTTTGCGAAATCGCTTTTCTTTAAATTAATTATCAAATTTGCCTTTTTCAACACCTCAAATAGTGCCCTAATACGTTTTAAATGGGTTTCCCAATCATCGCTATAAATAACAATATCATCAATATACACAACACATCCTTCTAAACCATGGACTAAAGTATTCATTAACCTCTGAAAGGTGGCAGCCGCGTTCTTCATACCAAACGGCATAACTTTACATTGAAACAATCCCTGTGGTGTTACAAAAGCAGACAGGGCCCTTGCCCGCTTTGAAAGAGGAACTTGCCAATAACCTTTCAACAAATCGAATTTGCTAATGTATTTGGCCTTCCCCATTCGATCAATACAATCCTCAATTCGAGGTAATGGATAACAATCAGATTTAGATAACTCATTCAACTTACGGTAATCAAAACATAACCTGAAATCACCGTCAGATTTCTTTACCAATACAACAGGTGATGACCAAGGACTTTGACTAGGTTCAATTAGGTCATGTTTTAGCATATAATCCACTTCCTTTGCTACAACCTCATTTTTGAAGGGATTCAACCTGTAAGGAGATTGTTTCACAGGAGTGGCACTACCTACCTCTACATCATGTTCAAGGACCGAAGTCCTACCCGGTACATCCGAAAATAATTCTTTATAATTAGATACTAAATTTTTCAAAGACCTTTGTTCTTCCTTACCTAAATGTGAAATTACTCCCGAAAATTTTTCCAAAGACTTTCTATTATCCGACCGCCATTCACATCCATTAAAACAATTATCATCAATACCCTCCCCCTCTGAAAAAGAAAAATGGTTATTGTTCTCAGAATCTACCGTGTTCCCAATAGTTGTCACAGGAATGACTTTTTCCCGTTCCATATAAGCTTTCAACATATTTACATGACACAGTTTAAAAGGTTTCCTTCTTTGAGGTGTCTCCACTAAATAGTTAACTTCACTTATTTTTTTGAAAATTTTCCAAGGACCTGAAAAAGAAGCTTTCAATGGATTCCCTGGGAAGGGTAACAAAACCAATACTTTATCGCCTACCGCAAAGTCGCGTGCCTTGGACCTTCTATCAAAGAAAAACTTCATTCTTTTTTGGCTACATAATAAGTTTTCACCCGAAAATTTCCAAGCCTTGGTTAATTTATCGCCTAGATTAGACACATAATCCAATAAATTAACCTCAGGGACGTCTCCCTCCCAAGACTCACGAACCACATCAAGAGGACCTCGAACACAATGGCCAAACACAAGGCTGAAAGGCGAAAAACCTAAAGACTGACTTGGGACAGAACGAAAAGCGAACAACAAATAAGGTAATTCCTTATCCCAATCAGAACCATTAATCAAACAATATTTCTTTACCATGGATTTCAGGGTCTGATGAAATCTCTCCAGAGCTCCCTGGCTTTCCGGATGATATGGAGAAGAGGTCACATGTTTTATATTTAACTCTGCCATTTTATCTCTGAAATACCTGCTAACAAAATTAGAACCATAATCTGATTGAATAATCTTAGGCATCCCAAACCTGGTAAAAAAGTCAATTAGTACATCTACAATTTTAACACTTTTTATTGTACGTAGTGGTATTGCCTCGGGATATCGAGACATCCTATCCATGATTGTCAAAATATACTCATTACCACTACGCGTCTTCGGTAATGGTCCAACCACATCAATAATGACTTCCTTAAAAGGTTCGGAAACTACAGGAATAGGACATAGAGGCGATTTTGGAATCCGCTGATTGGGTTTACCGACCCTCTGGCACACATCACAACTATTGACAAACTTCTTTACATCTGCCTTCAACTTCGGCCAATAATAATTCCCTAACAATTTGCAAGAAGTTTTATGAATTCCAAAATGGCCGGCCAGACCACTTTCGTGCGCCAATGACATTAACTCCTTCCTGTAACCAAAAGGAACCATTATCTGTTTCACAATTTCATAATCAACATTATCCACCCCCATAGGCCTACTCAACCTATATAAAATATTATTAAATATCTTAAATTTGGGACCAGTCATATCAGACACCTCCCCTGACTCGATAGGGAGTTCCCGAAACTCCTTTTTCTGGGCTTTGATTAGCTCTTCAGTAGTCCAATTTAACTTGTCCGTTAACATTCCAAGATCTACAGCTAGGCTATCACTACGATCTAAACTACTTAAATCTACATCAATTGTTGACTCTGCAGCGTCAACAATTCTAGCACTAGAACGAGTAACTGCTGCTACTTCACTATCAGGGTTTATCAATATCGGACAATTATTATTCTTCATAGCCACATCATTCCCTAACACAACATCAACCTCCTTAACCGGGAATTTATCAACTATGGCCAATTTCAAATTCCCTGCAAAGGAAGGGCAGATTAAATTAAAATTTTCAATAGCATACGACTTTACGGAATCAGGAAAACCAGCCAATAACACAAATTCCCCACTTTTGGGTACAAAATTACAAGGTAATGCCTCCCTTAGAATCAAAGACTGAGCTGCACCGGTATCACGCAAAATACGCACACGTCTTTTCTCGGACGAATTGGCGAAAGAGACACTACCAAAGGACAAATATCTGTCAAAACAACCAGGTAGTCATTGATCAGCGGATGTTGTTGGGGTAGGTTCTCTCTCTCTCTCTTCCACGCCCATCACTGGCCTAACATTAGCATTTTGGGATTTTCTAAACGCATAGCACATGCTCTTTACGTGCCCCTTCTTATTGCAAAAGAAGCACGTCAATGTTTTCAATTTCTCTGGATTATATATATTTTGCCTATTACCTCTGTTAGGAGAAAAATTATTATTAGCATTACCCTGATTATTACCCTGATTATTATTACTTACATGATTATTTCTGTTAAACACCTTAGCATTATTATTCGGATTAGCATTATTATTCCTACCCATCTTAACCCAACTAGACTTCACATTTGTCGTTACTCCCCCTAACTCACTCTTATGAGACAAGCAATATTCGTCACTAGCGATAGCTACCTCCTGAACGGTCTCGAGTTTTAACTCTTCGAGGTGGACCTTCAGCTTATCCGGGACACACCTCTTAAACTCCTCCACCAACATTAACTCCTTCAATTTCTCAAAATCTCCCACCTCCTTGGACTTGAACCAATCGCTAGCATACTGTTCCTTCGCTCTGGCAAATTCAACAAAAGTTTGTTCCCTACATTTTTCTAAGTTCCGGAAGCGTTGCCTATAAGCTTCAGGGACTAACTCATAGGCCTTCAAGACAATAGCCTTTACACTCTCATAATCTGCTGATAGATCCTCCTCCAGCGTTACATATACCCTCTGAGCTCTTCCAACCAATTTACTTTGTATAAGAGTGGTCCAATACTCTTGGGGCCACTCCAACCTTACAGCAATCCTCTCAAACGATACAAAAAACTCTGCTACATTATTTTCTTCAAATTTAGGTACAAATTTGAGAGCCTGCGATAAATTAATAGCAGGAGTTACTAACCTATTTGGGGAATGGGCGGGGGAAAAAGAAACTGGGTTTCTCATACCAATCTCATGCTGCCTCTCCTTTTCTCTTTCCCCTGCCTTAAACTTTTCCATTTCAAATTCCATTTGTCTCAGGGCAATTTGCCTATCCAAAATTTCTACTGAAACTACATTATCAGGTTTCACCTCTTGTTCCCCACTTGTCTTTACAGTTTTAACATAATCATAAATGTGCAATAGCAATACACCCTTTCTAATGGACACATCATATTCCAATTCAAAATGCTCTGCAACAATTTCCAAGTCTTCCATATTTAACTCTGCCAACCTCTCTTGCCACCCCTCTCCTCTAAGGAGTTCGAATACATTAACAGCCATGATCACTTATTCACACAAAACACTAAATTTACATAAAATAACACCGAGGAGGTGAAAATACACTGCCTGAAAAAAAAAATTACCCCAAGAATTAACTTTGCACAAACACAGGTGAATACTCGGGAACAAAAGATCCTGTCACGGTCGCCACTTGTGATGGCTGGCTTTGACCACCACTCAAAACACTACACTTATCAAATAGTATTCACCATCATACAGTACTAAGTCCACTAAAGGTGGAATAGTAACCAAACATCAATACGAGTGCAAAGTCAACTCAAGGGGACAAAGAAAATACCACAAAAATGTCCTTAATTTTAATACATAATAACAGGACAGAAATAACACCTGAACCACAATAGTACAATAATAAATGATACACACTCAATCTTAACTCCCTATAAAAGAAAACAATTACACGATTACAGAAAGATCATCAACATATGCATACTAAATGGAGAGAGGGTCAAGAAAGGAGAAGGCCAACGAAAAGTGAGAACATCCTAACAAATACAAACTAAATATCCCTATCTAGTTGACGATGGCTGGTTTGATTGAAAGGCTTTCACAAGCTCCAGTAATGACGTCAGCTGACTATCACAGGTCATGATCACGATACTTAAATAGGTATAAATATTATTACCTTGGAACAGAGAGGTCCCCTTGGCTTTTACTGAACCAAGGGCAGTGCACAAAATGTTAAGACGATCTGGGTCCTTGCTGCAGAGAAAGGATATCCAAAAAGCTAAATAGCTTCACAATGTGGCTCTGCAATGGCGAGAAGTAAATATAATCCAGTAGCAAATGTCGTGCCCTTCAATGTTGGAGGCTCAGAAACACACTCAGGAACCATCCTCAAAAAAAGCCCCTCCAAAACTCCGTTCACGCAGGAGCGTAGCCACGTAATCCACACCACTTGAAAATATAAAACAGCCGTTAGTCCATTATAAACACTAACATAACCACCAGTGAAAAGACAAACTATTAAAGACAGTAAACAATAAGTCTACAGTATATTTAACCTTATACATCTATAAAAACTTAAATAATTTAGAAATATATAGCAATAATGTTACAATATATATATATATATATATATATATGTGGAGAACTTTTTATGGTTATGTTCTGAGTGGGAACTTAGTCCGGGAAAGTCTCCTTATAACAGTTACATAAAGTTCAACAGGGGAGGATATGAGCACTTACTCTCGGGGCACAGACACCCTGTTAATACTGTACTGTCACAATTCACTAACCATCACTCTTTAACCCTGGATAGGTACGGTCCTCGGACACCCCTTTAAGGGTATACTCGGACGCGAACGACCCCGACGCCAAAAAAAATTCTTGAAAAATCAGTTTTTGCAGTAACCTCCTTTTTTCTTTTGCCAAAAAAAAACTTCAATGAATGCTTAAAACAACTGTAAAGATAAATACTACTCATCTGCAGAAAAACTATTTATTATAAATATTTTAAAAAATTAAGTAGAAAAAAAAAAGACCTGACATAAAAATTCATAAAAAAAAAGTTTATACATATATACACAAATCCTTTTAGGAATTGATTCTTGAATGTTGAGGACACATCTTGATGTATTTTGGATGAAGTCAGACCCATGGAGGTGAAGGTCTGAAATGAGAAAAAATGGGTAACTTTTTTTGGCCAAAAAAAATTGTCCAAATTTCATGAATTTTTTGGGGTACCCAAATGAAATAGGAAGTGGCTAATTTTTTTAGGGAATAAACATATGTTATCCTAAAATAGAAATATGTAAAAAAATCTTCATTATTTTGTAAATTACATTTATATCAGGGGCCATATCTAAAGGTAATTTTTTGAGTACTTGGAAATTTCGTAGAAAAATACATATATTTAATATATAATATGATATTTATGCAGGTAAAAATATACCAAAATATCACAAATTCTATAGGGAACAAGAATATATATAGATAGGGCAGCTTACGCTTCGGATATGTCCACAAAATGGCCGCCAACCACACTGACTCAGACTCCCTAATCTGCCACTTGAAATGTAGGAAGGGTATGTCAATTTCAAGGTGTTATTTACTAATCTAATTATTATTGGATATGCATAAAAATTGTATGGTGGGTTGCTGGATAATTGTCGATTATTTTTACGACTATAAAATTAAAATTCTGACCCAAAAAATTTTTTTTGAAGGGAAATAAAATCGAAAAAAAAAAAATGTAAAACAATATTTTAGCTAAAAAAATTTGATGATATTCAATCAAAAAAAAAGTAAACAAAATTTTCCGACAAATAAACATCTAGAGGAATCATTACTCTGTGATAGTTCCTTAGTACGTAGTAATTTTGAAAGAATTGGGAAAAAACGAAAAAATGGCAATCACCGGAAAATCGAACACATACCTATATATACGCCATATCTGGCTAAAAAAAAGATAGGCATGGGTAGCCAGATCATCTAGAAACACTTTCCAACACTATAAAAATATAAGTTTTGCGACACTACTTGCCAATTCCTTACGGTAACATGACTAAGCAAAAAAATGCAAAACAAATAAAAAGGGGCACTCGTGGAAAAATGGCCATTCTAATATACGGCATTTCAGAAAAAAAAAATTTCAGCCACGTGCTAGGCAAACCATCAAGGCATATTTTCCGACAAATAAACATATAAATGAAATATTACTCTGTGATAGTTCCTTAGTACGTAGTAATTTTGAAAGAAATGGGAAAAAACGAAAAAATGGCAATCACAGGAAAATCGAACACATACTTATATATACGCCATATCTGGCTAAAAAAAAAATAGGCATGGGTAGCCAGATCATCTAGAAACACTTTCCAACACTATAAAAATATAAGTTTTGCGACACTACTTGCCAATTCCTTACGGTAACATGACTAAGCAAAAAAATGCAAAACAAATAAAAAGGGGCACTCGCGGAAAAATGCCCAACATTCTAATATACGGCATCTCAGATAAAAAAAAAGACATGCACGTGTTAGCCCAACCATCAAGGTACACTTTCTAACACATAAACATGAAAAAAAAATCAATAATATACGGCAATTCCTTACTACGTAGTAATTTTTACAAATATTGAAAAAAAAACAGAAATTGGCAACCGCAGTTAAATACCCAATATACCAATAACTACGTCGTATCTGACAAAAACAAAATCACGCATGGGTAGCCAGATCATCTAGACACACTTTCCAACACTAAAAAAGCAAAAGTTTTACGACACTATTTCGCAATATCTTACGGAAAAATGACTTGGCAAAAAAATTAAAAAAAATTAAAAAGGGACACTCGCGGTAAAATGCCCGACATTCTAATATACGACATCTCAGATAAAAAAAAAGACATGCACGTGTTAGCCCAACCATCAAGGCACACTTTCTAACACATAAACATGAAAAAAAAAATGAATAATATACGGCAATTCCTTACTACGTAGTAATTTTTACAAATATTGAAAAAAAACAGAAATTGGTAACCGCAGTTAAATACCCAATATACCAATAACTACGTCGTATCTGACCAAAACAAAGTCATGCATGGGTAGCCAGATCATCTAGACACACTTTCCAACACTAAACAAGCAAAAGTTTTACGACACTATTTGGCAATATCTTACGGAAAAATGACTTGGCAAAAAAATGAAAAAAAATTAAAAAGGGGCACTCGCGGTAAAATGGTCCTCGTGGTGATGAACGACATTTTAACTAAAAAAAAAAACATGCACATGGTAGCCAAACAATCCACCAAGACTTTCCACAACTGATAACCTATACAAGTTGCACCATTCTACGACAATTTCATAATACGTAATAACTTTGATAATTATGCAAACTACCTCAGAAGGGTAAACTCGGACGCGAACGACCCCGACGCGTCTCAGAAATCGGGGAAGGAGTACAGCTACAGCAATGCACATCTGGACACTACTAGAGCGTGTAGGGGAGACACCTCCTGCAGGTCGATCACCCACAAATTCAGTCACAGGGGTGAGTCACGTGAGAAAAACCTGTTTTTTTTTGACGCTCGGGGTCGCAAACGACCCACCGTACCTATCCAGGGTTAAATACAAAAGGGGGAAATTTTACTGTCCAGAGGCCGGAGTACTCCACACGTAGAAATATTAATAATTTATGGCCTACTCTAGCTTTGTCAGGTCTATAGTCATCTCATTCTCAGGCTCTGTTCCGGCTCCGTCCCAGCTACCCCAATGAAATGCTGGACAGTTATTTTACGTTAATGTAATTAAGACAAAATCCAAAATGGGAGCAGTGATGTAAAGTAGTTTAAAAGTTTATACAGATAAGGATCTTTACCTTCGAAGCAAATATATTAATGCAAAGTTCCTCGCTGTTACCACCTATAGACTTACTCTTCAAATATTCCCAGTTTAAACATTAAATAAATGAGGGAGCAAAAATACTAAGAAAGTTTAATTAACCGAATATTGATTTATTCACAAATTTACATCAAAGAAACGGACATCTTAACAAAGACAAAATAGAATTATAAAAATGCAATTCAAAATGATGAAAATTAGTTAGTTAGACACGTGGTCTGCAATAATAAAAAATCGAAATGGGGTCGGATACGTGGCCCATGTGACCCAGAGACTGTGTTAGTCTCCAAGCAAGAAATAATAATGGAAAAATATTTACACTCAATCCCACCGCACACAGTCCGAATATAGTAATTAGCCAGGTTCCCTATAAAGTTAAAATTAGTCTAAGCTAAGAATCGGGGGAAAACTAAATGGCCATTGATGTAGTACCTGCACTCCTTTGAAGATCAGTCCTATGCCCGTAATAGCTGTTGACCTGGTTGTCGCACTAATTGGCACGTTGCACTCTTGCCTGGCTCACCCCAAAAATTCTCACGTTGGCTACAACTATGGTATACCAGGTTCCTCTTCTTCTCAATCCCTCCGACCGGCAGCAACAGGACTCCTTGGTGAGTCACGTTTTGGAAGAGGGGGATGGGGGTGAGCCAGAGGTGCGCGGAATCACTGACCCAGCAGATCAGTAGGCCAGGGCAGCTTCATGATGAATGGGGTCGACGCTAAGGTCGAAGAGATCACCTGGCTTCACCTTTCCAGACAGGTGAGGAGCATGGTGCGCACGGTACTTCATTGGGGGTGCCATATCGGGACTTAAGGACAGGGCAATATATTGTTGCAAGGAGTGCAGAGGAAGCAGGATTTTGTACTGAATACTCAGATAAATCTTGCTGCTCTGAGGGAGGTTATATATACAACAATCCTACCTATTCTGGCTTGCTAAAAATTAATATTTAAAATGATTAATTAGCAATGGACTGGTGCGATGGGCATACATCTTAAAATTAACAAACCTTAATTGGTATTGAGAAATATAAGATGCATTAATTCAGCAGTATTGGAATTTATATAAAAAATGCAGTTTAGGAATTTAATCTCGACCCACGTAGTTTAAGGAAAGAACCAACATACGCCGGGGTTACGACTAAGGCCCTCTATTGTGTGTATCTACGCTGTGACGTCACGAGCATGGCGTGCGCCACTGTCAACAAGTTTAAGTTTAGATTAGTCCTCCCTATGTTTAGTTAAAGAAAACTAGATGTAGGAGAGAATGTTTAAGGGGTAGCTATAGTATTAGTAGAAGAGAGCTAAAAATACGATTGAAAGAAGAAGAGTGAAGAAAATTCTTCACACCCTGGGGATAAAGGGGAGAAAAAGGGGAGAGGGGTTAGTTCCGGCAAATGTGATTCAACTACTTGTTAGTATGAGCGAGATAAGGTTACTGGCTGAATGATGAGTGAAGTTGTTCTTCAACGTCCGTTTAAAGTTAACAAAACGCTGTTAACGTTAATTGAAATCAATCGGGTCAAATGTTATGCTTTCACGTGAATTTGGGGAAAATTGGACCCGCAGGCAATGCTTCACGGAAGCGTTAAGATATGCAAATGATCAGTGTTAACTTGAAATGTACGATGCAATGGTAATTAAACGATTAAAAATACTCAATTCTTCCCACCCTAGGGGTACGGATAGAGCAAACAAAACGTAAGCCAATATCGGTCGAGTTCAGCAACAAGTCCGGCTAATGACAAATTAAAAATCATGGGGGTGAATCCCAATCCCGGTCTGACACCCAACGTTTTACATGAAATGTCTTTACAAATAAAGTGACTGGCGTGATGAAAAGTTGGTGTTCGATAAGTGAGAAAGGGAGAAAAGTTACCTTATTCTCGGTGCTAAAATTTGAAAAATCATATGACTCTAGCTTGAATGACAAAATGAGACAAACTAGGTCCCTGGGGACATCGTATTTCTGACAACTAAGGTCTTGGATGTCATCTTTAAGGGAAACGTTGGAAAGGGGAACATTAAAAACAAAACTTATATTCAGCACGAGCTGAAGGATGTCAGGGGGATTACAGCGATAACGTGACAAAGCATCAAGGCAAAAATGAAATTTACGCTTGGAGGTTAAAGCAAGGGATTGGGCTGGAAAATGCTGCTGACTAACTTGGCAAAAATAGTAAAGGCTTACAGTTGCGCCATATAAAAGTGAATGGAAATAAATGACGTTCATGGTACCGTTATCCTTAAGCAAATTGATTTGTAAACAGGCTCTAAGCTCCGGTGCTAGGTCTACATGTGTGACCTTCGCTAAATCCGCCGTCAGTGCACAAGGTTCCTTTCTGACTGCTAAAGTCTTAACCTTGCGATCACGCGGCTCGTTCAGAGAGCGGGTTTCAGATTTTGACGTGGATATTTTAGCGTTAACACGGGTTGGAGCGGATGTTATGGGCTTAAGAACTGGACAGTCAGGCAACGTGAGCACTGGTCCGTGGGATGGTAAAGTTTTAGTTATTGAATTTACAACCGGTACAGGCCTCTGGTGGCCATCACGCACACGGTTAAGTTGGGTGGTATTTGCGCTACCACTTGGGGGGTCCATGTTAAGACTCTGACTGGTATTTCCTCCGGGACGGACTGTCACCGGCGGCAAAGATAAAGGGGGTTGAGGGCGATCAAACGCTGGCAGCTTAAGGTTCGGTGATGAGGACGGAGCACGTGGGATTGACACAAAATTACTAATTGTGTGCCGTGTTGGCAACATAGTATTGAAATGTGATGATTTTACAGGTTGGGGAACTGAGACAAAATTATGAACATTGTGCTTGACTGCCGATACGTTAGAAGTAACAATTAGGGGACGTGTCACTGATGGTGTTGCATTCGAAGAAGAACAAGATTTATTAGGTTTAATAGTTAAATTGGGATGAGCCATGAGCCTATTAAAGGCAATCTCGACTTTACTCGAGTAGGCAGCAAGCACGGGATAATTTCATTTGACAATGGGATGGTCGTAATGACGTCTCCAAAAATTCTTGTAATTGCAAAGCTCGTCTTTTACTTTACCAATTTCACTTTTAAAATGACCCACGGCTTCAGGACCCATGTTGGGAAAATCTACTGATGCGAGAGTATGAAGTGCTAGGTCTGCGTCCTCACAAACAAAGGTGAATGTTAATTCCTGTTCCTTAAGCCTAGCGTTAATCTCCTCGGGGCTAAGCGTTTCCGCCTTAGGCGGTGGAGGGTTGTTTACGTTAAACATGAAGTCCGCCATCTTGGAATGACCACGTTTTGATGAACGGATTCGTAAAAGCAAATAAGGGGTAACTGAATTTCAAAAGATCATGAAAATGAAACTTTACAAACTTAATAGCATGGTAATTGAACATTTAAATTTACTCATGATAAGAAAAATGGTTAAATGACAACACAAAGGTAAATAACAAAACTACTTTAAAATTCAAATTGACTGGGGCCTAACAAAGCAGACAATGCCCAGGTCACGTGACGTTAAACACTTTACTAAAATGAATTATACACGCACGTGGCGATACTGACTAATTAATTTACTTTAAAGTAGAGCATATTAGAAAGCACATGGGCTTATGAATGCAAAATATTAAGTTAAAAGTTAAAATAACAGGTCGAGGCTGACACTGTTGTGACGATTTCACAATTACGGGCGCACTAAGGCAGCCACTGATCTACTCAAAATGTAGATAGTCGCTCGAGGCAACGACTTAGCTTTTAAAGTGCACTCACTTGGAGGCTAAAAAAAATGAAATTTCCCTCACGCGGAGGTAAAACAAAAATATCGTCGCTAAAGGACACAAATATCTCCTCGCTAAAGGAAATTAAATGAACTACACGTAGTAATTTACTTACGGTAGCAAACAATTATGCCCCTTAGTTTGGGCTATAAACAAGATCCGCCATCTCGGAACAAACACGTGGAATGAAACGGACATGGTGAAATTAAGTTTCTACGTTACTTGTAAGAAAACTTGAAATTATGTTACGCCAATTCGCTCTTTAGGACAAGAACACGTGCTAGGTATACGGGAAACGTTAGTTAGAAAAGTTAATGTTGGTTAGGGAAGGTAAACGACACAAAGGAAGGTAGACCAAGGTACAAAATGTTACAAATCAGATGCTTATTTAGCAAAATTAGTTGACAGAACGAGTACACCGGCGCTCTAGCTGAGCAGTAAACACGGGCGTCTGAACAACAAAAAACCTTAGTTCAAGTAGCTTAGAACTTTCTGGTATAAGTGGATTCCGCCACAACACGTGGGTGAACGGATCCAAGACAAAGCGAGGTTCCTACGACAAATTCTAGTCTTTCTGTAGAGAACATTCAAGCAACAAATTAACCTGGTTACGTAGTTCTTTCCTTAAACACGTGGTCGATACAAAACGTTCGTGATGATTACAAATTTCTCTTCCCAATTAAATTCTGGGCATTACACATTCGACAACTGGCTGTGTGCGTGTGGGTAAGTGATATAGCGAGTTACTATATGCTTAATCAAGCTGATTAATTACGTTAATGCTTCACAAGTCAAAGGTAAAAGATCAGGTTCGAAGGACCACTCGTGTGGAGAATTTTTTATGGTTATGTTCTGAGTGGGAACTTAGTCCGGGAAAGTCTCCTTATAACAGTTACATAAAGTTCAACAGGGGAGGATATGAGCACTTACTCTCGGGGCACAGACACCCTGTTAATACTTTACTGTCACAATTCACTAACCATCACTCTTTAAATACAAAAGGGGGAAATTTTACTGTCCAGAGGCCGGAGTACTCCACACGTAGAAATATCAATAATTTATGGCCTACTCTAGCTTTGTCAGGTCTATAGTCATCTCATTCTCAGGCTCTGTTCCGGCTCCGTCCCAGCTACCCCAATGAAATGCTGGACAGTTATTTTACGTTAATGTAATTAAGACAAAATCAAAAATAGGAGCAGTGATGTAAAGTAGTTTAAAAGTTTATACAGATAAGGATCTTTACCTTCGAAGCAAATATAATAATGCAAAGTTCCTCGCTGTTACCACCTATAGACTTACTCTTCAAATATTTCCAGTTTAAACATTAAATAAATTAGGGAGCAGCAAAAATACTAAGAAGGTTTAATTAACCTAATATTGATTTATTCACAAATTTACATCAAAGAAACGGACATCTTAACAAAGACAAAATAGAATTATAAAAATGCAATTCAAAATGATGAAAATTAGTTAGTTAGACACGTGGTCTGCAATAATAAAAAATCGAAATGGGGTCGGACACGTGGCCCATGTGACCCAGAGACTGTGTTAGTCTCCAAGCAAGAAATAATAATGGAAAAATATTTACACACAATCCCACCGCACACAGTCCGAATATTGTAATTAGCCAGGTTCCCTATAAAGTTAAAATTAGTCTAAGCTAAGAATAGGGGGAAAACTAAATGGCCATTGATGTAGTACCTGCACTCCTTTGAAGATCAGTCCTATGCCCGTAATAGCTGTTGACCTGGTTGTCGCACTAATTGGCACGTTGCACTCTTGCCTGGCTCACCCCAAAAATTCTCACGTTGGCTACAACTATGGTATACCAGGTTCCTCTTCTTCTCAATCCCTCCGACCGGCAGCAAAAGGACTCCTTGGTGAGTCACGTTTTGGAAGAGGGGGATGGGGGTGAGCCAGAGGTGCACGGAATCACTGACCCAGCAGATCAGTAGGCCAGGGCAGCTTCTTGATGAATGGAGTCGACGCTAAGGTCGAAGAGATCACCTGGCTTCACCTTTCCAGACAGGTGTAGAGCATGGTGCGCACGGTACTTCATTGGGGGTGCCATATCGGGACTTAAGGACAGGGCAATATATTGTTGCAAGGAGTACAGAGGAGGCAGGTTTTTGTACTGAATACTCAGATAATCTTGCTGCTCTGAGGGAGGTTATATATACAACAATCCTACCTATTCTGGCTTGCTAAAAATTAATATTTAAAATGATTAATTAGCAATGGACTGGTGCGATGGGCATACATCTTAAAATCAACAAACCTTAATTGGTATTGAGAAATATAAGATGCATTAATTCAGCAGTATTGGAATTTATATAAAAAATGCAGTTTAAGAATTTAATCTCGACCCACGTAGTTTAAGGAAAGAACCAACATACGCCGGGGTTACGACTAAGGCCCTCTATTGTGCGTATCTACGCTGTGACGTCACGAGCATGGCTTGCGCCACTGTCAAGAAGTTTAAGTTTAGATTAGTCCTCCCTATGTTTCGTTAAAGAAAACTAGATGTAGGAGAGAATGTTTAAGGGGTAGCTATAGTATTAGTAGAAGAGAGCTAAAAATACGATTGAAAGAAGAAGAGTGAAGAAAATTCTTCACACCCTGGGGATAAAGGGGAGAAAAAGGGGAGAGGGGTTAGTTCCGGCAAATGTGATTCAACTACTTGTTAGTATGAGCGAGATAAGGTTACTGGCTGAATGATGAGTGAAGTTGTTCTTCAACGTCCGTTTAAAGTTAACAAAACGCTGTTAACGTTAATTGAAATCAATCGGGTCAAATGTTATGCTTTCACGTGAATTTGGGGAAAATTGGACCCGCAGGCAATGCTTCACGGAAGCGTTAAGATAAGCAAATGATCAGTGTTAACTTGAAACGTACGATGTAATGGTAATTAAACGATTAAAAACACTCAATTCTTCCCACCCTAGGGGTACGGATAGAGCAAACAAAACGTAAGCCAATATCGGTCGAGTTCATCAACAAGTCCGGCCAATGACAAATTAAAAATCATGGGGGTGAATCCCAATCCCGGTCTGACACCCAACGTTTTACATGAAATGTCTTTACATATAAAGTGACTGGCGTGATGAAAAGTTGGTGTTCGATAAGTGAGAAAGGGAGAACAGTTACCTTATTCTCGGTGCTCAAATTTGAAAAATCATATGACTCTAGCTTGAATGACAAAATGAGACAAACTAGGTCCCTGGGGACATCGTATTTCTGACAACTAAGGTCTTGGATGTCATCTTCAAGGGAAACGTTGGAAAGGGGAACATTAAAAACAAAACTTATATTCAGCACGAGCTGAAGGATGTCAGGGGGATTACAGCGATAACGTAACAAAGCATCAAGGCAAAAATGAAATTTACGCTTGGAGGTTAAAGCAAGGGATTGGGCTGGAAAATGCTGCTGACTGACTTGGCAAAAATAGTAAAGGCTTACAGTTGCGCCATATAAAAGTGAATGGAAATAAATGACGTTCATGGTACCGTTATCCTTAAGCAAATTGATTTGTAAACAGGCTCTAAGCTCCGGTGCTAGGTCTACATGTGTGACCTTCGCTAAATCCGCCGTCAGTGCACAAGGTTCCTTTCTGACTGCTAAAGTCTTAACCTTGCGATCACTCGGCTCGTTCTGAGAGCTGGTTTCAGATTTTGACGTGGATATTTTAGCGTCAACACGGGTTGGAGCGGATGTTACGGGCTTAAGAACTGGAGAGTCAGGCAACGTGAGCACTGGTCCGTGGGATGGTACAGTTTTAGTTATTGAATTTACAACCGGTACAGGCCTCTGGTGGCCATCACGCACACGGTTAAGTTGGGTGGTATTTGCGCTACCACTTGGGGGGTCCATGTTAAGACTCTGACTGGTATTTCCTCCGGGACGGACTGTCACCGGCGGCAAAGATAAAGGGGGTTGAGGGCGATCAAACGCTGGCAGCTTAAGGTTCGGTGATGAGGACGGAGCACGTGGGATTGACACAAAATTACTAATTGTGTGCCGTGTTGGCAACATAGTATTGAAATGTGATGATTTTACAGGTTGGGGAACTGAGACAAAATTATGAACATTGTGCTTGACTGCCGATACGTTAGAAGTAACAATTAGGGGACGTGTCACTGATGGTGTTGCATTCGAAGAAGAACAAGATTTATTAGTTTTAATAGTTAAATTGGGATGAGCCATGAGCCTATTAAAGGCAATCTCGACTTTACTCGAGTAGGCAGCAAGCACGGGATAATTTCATTTGACAATGGGATGGTCGTAATGACGTCTCCAAAAATTCTTGTAATTGCAAAGCTCGTCTTTTACTTTACCAATTTCTCTTTTAAAATGACCCACGGCTTCAGGACCCATGTTGGGAAAATCTACTGAAGCGAGAGCATGAAGTGCTAGGTCTGCGTCCTCACAAACAAAGGTGAATGTTAATTCCTGTTCCTTAAGCCTAGCGTTAATCTCCTCGGGGCTAAGCGTTTCCGCCTTAGGCGGTGGAGGGTTGTTTACGTTAAACATGAAGTCCGCCATCTTGGAATGACCACGTTTTGATGAACGGATTCGTAAAAGCAAATAAGGGGTAACTGAATTTCAAAAGATCATGAAAATGAAACTTTACAAACTTAATAGCATGGTAATTGAACATTTAAATTTACTCATGATGAGAAAAATGGTTAAATGACAACACAAAGGTAAATAACAAAACTACTTTAAAATTCAAATTGACTGGGGCCTAACAAATCAGACGATGCCCAGGTCACGTGACATTAAACACTTTACTAAAATGAATTATACACGCACGTGGCGATACTGACTAATTAATTTACTTTAAAGTAGAGCATATTAGAAAGCACATGGGCTTATGAATGCAAAATATTAAGTTAAAAGTTAAAATAACAGGTCGAGGCTGACACTGTTGTGACGATTTCACAATTACGGGCGCACTAAGGCAGCCACTGATCTACTCAAAATGTAGATAGTCGCTCGAGGCAACGACTTAGCTTTTAAAGTGCACTCACTTGGAGGCTAAAAAAAATGAAATTTCCCTCACGCGGAGGTAAAACAAAAATATCGTCGCTAAAGGACACAAATAATATCTCCTCGCTAAAGGAAATTAAATGAACTACACGTAGTAATTTACTTACGGTAGCAAACAATTATGCCCCTTAGTTTGGGCTGTAAACAAGATCCGCCATCTCGGAACAAACACGTGGAATGAAACGGACTTAGTGAAATTAAGTTTCTACGTTACTTGTAAGAAAACTTGAAATTATGTTACGCCAATTCGCTCTTTAGGACAAGGACACGTGCTAGGTATACGGGAAACGTTAGTTAGAAAAGTTAATGTTGGTTAGGGAAGGTAAACGACACAAAGGAAGGTAGACCAAGGTACAAAATGTTACAAATCAGATGCTTATTTAGCAAAATTAGTTGACAGAACGAGTACACCGGCGCTCTAGCTGAGCAGTAAACACGGGCGTCTGAACAACAAAAAACCTTAGTTCAAGTAGCTTAGAACTTTCTGGTATAAGTGGATTCCGCCACAACACGTGGGTGAACGGATCCAAGACAAAGCGAGGTTCCTACGACAAATTCTAGTCTTTCTGTAGAGAACATTCAAGCAACAAATTTACCTGGTTACGTAGTTCTTTCCTTAAACACGTGGTCGATACAAAAAGTTCGTGATGATTACAAATTTCTCTTCCCAATTAAAGTCTGGGCATTACACATTCGACAACTGGCTGTGTGCGTGTGGGTAAGTGATATAGCGAGTTACTATATGCTTAATCAAGCTGATTAATTACGTTAATGCTTCACAAGTCAAAGGTAAAAGATCCGGTTCGAAGGACCACTCGTGTGGAGAATTTTTTATGGTTATGTTCTGAGTGGGAACTTAGTCCGGGAAAGTCTCCTTATAACAGTTACATAAAGTTCAACAGGGGAGGATATGAGCACTTACTCTCGGGGCACAGACACCCTGCTAATACTTTACTGTCACAATTCACTAACCATCACTCTTTAAATACAAAAGGGGGAAATTTTACTGTCCAGAGGCCGGAGTACTCCACACGTAGAAATATCAATAATTTATGGCCTACTCTAGCTTTGTCAGGTCTATAGTCATCTCATTCTCAGGCTCTGTTCCGGCTCCGTCCCAGCTAGCCCAATGAAATGCTGGACAGTTATTTTACGTTAATGTAATTAAGACAAAATTAAAAATGGGAGCAGTGATGTAAAGTAGTTTAAAAGTTTATAAAGATAAGGATCTTTACCTTCGAAGCAAATATAATAATGCAAAGTTCCTCGCTGTTACCACCTATAGACTTACTCTTCAAATATTTCCAGTTCAAACATTAAATAAATTAGGGAGCAGCAAAAATACTAAGAAGGTTTAATTAACCTAATATTGATTTATTCACAAATTTACATCAAAGAAACGGACATCTTAACAAAGACAAAATAGAATTATAAAAATGCAATTCAAAATGATGAAAATTAGTTAGTTAGACACGTGGTCTGCAATAATAAAAAATCGAAATGGGGTCGGACACGTGGCCCATGTGACCCAGAGACTGTGTTAGTCTCCAAGCAAGAAATAATAATGGAAAAATATTTACACACAATCCCACCGCACACAGTCCGAATATTGTAATTAGCCAGGTTCCCTATAAAGTTAAAATTAGTCTGAGCTAAGAATTGGGGGAAAACTAAATGGCCATTGATGTAGTACCTGCACTCTTTTGAAGATCAGTCCTATGCCCGTGATAGCTGTTGACCTGGTTGTCGCACTAATTGGCACGTTGCACTCTTGCCTGGCTCACCCCAAAAATTCTCACGTTGGCTACAACTATGGTATACCAGGTTCCTCTTCTTCTCAATCCCTCCGACCGGCAGCAACAGGACTCCTTGGTGAGTCACGTTTTGGAAGAGGGGGATGGGAGTGAGCCAGAGGTGCACGGAATTACTGACCCAGCAGATCAGTAGGCCAGGGCAGCTTCTTGATGAATGGGGTCGACGCTAAGGTCGAAGAGATCACCTGGCTTCACCTTTCCAGACAGGTGAGGAGCATGGTGTGCACGGTACTTCATTGGGGGTGCCATATCGGGACTTAAGGACAGGGCAATATATTGTTGCAAGGAGTGCAGAGGAGGCAGGATTTTATTCTGAATACTCAGATAAATCTTGCTGCTCTGAGGGAGGTTATATATACAGCAATCCTACCTATTCTGGCTTGCTAAAAATTAATATTTAAAATTATTAATTAGCAATGGACTGGTGCGATGGGCATACATCTTAAAATTAACAAACCTTAATTGGTATTGAGAAATATAAGATGCATTAATTCAGCAGTATTGGAATTTATATAAAAAATGCAGTTTAGGAATTTAATCTCGACCCACGTAGTTTAAGGAAAGAACCAACATACGCCGGGGTTACGACTAAGGCCCTCTATTGTGCGTATCTACGCTGTGACATCATGAGCATGGCTTGCGCCACTGTCAACAAGTTTAAGTTTAGATTAGTCCTCCCTATGTTTCGTTAAAGAAAACTAGATGTAGGAGAGAATGTTTAAGGGGTAGCTATAGTATTAGTAGAAGAGAGCTAAATATACGATTGAAAGAAGAAGAGTGAAGAAAATTCTTCACACCCTGGGGATAAAGGGGAGAAAAAGGGGAGAGGGGTTAGTTCCGGCAAATGTGATTCAACTACTTGTTAGTATGAGCGAGATAAGGTTACTGGCTGAATGATGAGTGAAGTTGTTCTTTAACGTCCGTTTAAAGTTAACAAAACGCTGTTAACGTTAATTGAAATCAATCGGTTCAAATGTTATGCTTTCACGTGAAATTGGGGAAAATTGGACCCGCAGGCAATGCTTCACGGAAGCGTTAAGATAAACAAATGATCAGTGTTAACTTGAAACGTACGATGCAATGGTAATTAAACGATTAAAAATACTCAATTCTTCCCACCCTAGGGGTACGGATAGAGCAAACAAAACGTAAGCCAATATCGGTCGAGTTCAGCAACAAGTCCGGCCAATGACAAATTAAAAATCATGGGGGTGAATCCCAATCCCGGTCTGACACCCAACGTTTTACATGAAATGTCTTTACATATAAAGTGACTGGTGTGATGAAAAGTTGGTGTTCGATAAGTGAGAAAGGGAGAAAAGTTACCTTATTCTCGGTGCTAAAATTTGAAAAATCATATGACTCTAGCTTGAATGACAAAATGAGACAAACTAGGTCCCTGGGGACATCGTATTTCTGACAACTAAGGTCTTGGATGTCATCTTCAAGGGAAACGTTGGAAAGGGGAACATTAAAAACAAAACTTATATTCAGCACGAGCTGAAGGATGTCAGGAGGATTACAGCGATAACGTGACAAAGCATCAAGGCAAAAATGAAATTTACGCTTGGAGGTTAAAGCAAGGGATTGGGTTGAAAAATGCTGCTGACTGACTTGGTAAAAATAGTAAAGGCTTACAGTTGCGCCATATAAAAGTGAATGGAAATAAATGACGTTCATGGTACCGTTATCCTTAAGCAAATTGATTTGTAAACAGGCTCTAAGCTCCGGTGCTAGGTCTACATGTGTGACCTTCGCTAAATCCGCCGTCAGTGCACAAGGTTCCTTTCTGACTGCTAAAGTCTTAACCTTGCGATCACGCGGCTCGTTCTGAGAGCGGGTTTCAGATTTTGACGTGGATATTTTAGCGTCAACACGGGTTGGAGCGGATGTTACGGGCTTAAGAACTGGACAGTCAGGCAACGTGAGCACTGGTCCGTGGGATGGTACAGTTTTAGTTATTGAATTTACAACCGGTACAGGCCTCTGGTGGCCATCACGCACACGGTTAAGTTGGGTGGTATTTGCGCTACCACTTGGGGGGTCCATGTTAAGACTCTGACTGGTATTTCCTCCGGGACGGACTGTCACCGGCGGCAAAGATAAAGGGGGTTGAGGGCGATCAAACACTGGCGGCTTAAGGTTTCGTGATGAGGACGGAGCACGTGGGATTGACACAAAATTACTAATTGTGTGCTGTGTTGGCAACATAGTATTGAAATGTGATGATTTTACAGGTTGGGGAACTGAGACAAAATTATGAACATTGTGCTTGACTGCCGATACGTTAGAAGTAACAATTAGGGGACGTGTCACT
>NC_090767.1:27963547-27966047 GCF_036898095.1 Palaemon carinicauda
CCCCCCAAAAAAAAAAAAAAAAACCCTTACAATGAAGGGTGGGAGCCCTATCAAGGCCCACCCCTGTCCAACCTAGTAAACATGTATTTTACTCTACGGAATTAGGCTTAGAGCCTACTTTTACATATAAAAATCAATGATTACTAGGCCCCTGCATTTGGCTTCGACCCCCCATTTTTCTACAGAATACCGGAAATAAGATGAAAACATACATACATGCACACACACACTATATATATATATATATATATATATATATATATATATATATATATATATATATATATATATATATATATATATATATATATATACACAGGGAGAAGAAACAATACTATCACCATACCTCTCAAAATGGGAAAATGCCCCAACCCCCCCCCAATAAAAAAAAAAAAAACCCTTCCAATGAAGGTTGGAAGCCCCATCAAGGCCCACCCTTGTCCAACCTAGTAAACATGTATTTTACTTTACAGAATTAGGCTTAGAGCCTACTTTTACATATAAAAATCAATGATTACTAGGCCCCTGCATTTTGCTTCGACCCCCCATTTTTCTACAGAATACCGGAAATAAGATGAAAACATACATACATGGACACACACTATATATATATATATATATATATATATATATATATATCTATATATATATATATATATATATATATATATATATATATATATACAGGGAGAAGAAACATTCCTATCACCATACCTCTCAAAATGAGAAAATGCCCCAACACCCCCCCCCCCAAAAAAAAAAAAAAAAAACCCTTACAATGAAGGGTGGGAGCCCCATCAAGGCCCACCCCTGTCCAACCTAGTAAACATGTATTTTACTTTACAGTATTAGGCTTAGAGCCTACTTTTACATGTAAAAATCAATGATTACTAGGCCCCTGCATTTGGCTTCGACCCCCCATTTTTCTACAGAATACCGGAAATAAGATGAAAACATACTGTATACATGGAGATAAAAAAAGTCCCATCACCAACCATCTGAAAATGTGAAAATAGCAAAAACAAAATACAATGAAGGCTGGAAGCCCCACCCCTGTCCAACCTAGTAACCATGTATTTTACTTTACGGAATCAGGCTTCGGGCCTACTTTTACTTAGAAAACTCAATGATTACTAGGCCATTCCATTTGGCTTCGACCCCCCATTTTTCTAAAAAAAATAATGAAACTTAGCGTATATCCTGTTAGTTTTGATTCAAGTATCCTCTCCTCCTTTGAAGAATCTCGCAAGTAGGGTCCTCGATGGGGTATTGTAGACTCCGGGTCCTGTAAAGCACAAGAATTTAGCATTACAATAAATCCTAACCATTGCTATACAAGAAAAGAAAAAAAAACATTCCTACCACCCACCCTCTAACATGTGAAATTCGCCAGAAAATGAAGGGTGGAAGCCCGCCAAGGCCCACCCATGTCCAACAGACTAACCCTGTATTATACTTCATTGATTCAGGCTTAGGGCCTAATTTGATTCTATGTTTTACTTATAAAAATACATGCGGACTAGTCCTTGCCTTTGGCTGTAACCCCCTTTTTCTATGAAATAGCTATAACAAAAGGGAATAAAACAAATTCACACTTACCATTTATCCTGATTTTTTGTAGTGTTGTGAGTATCCTATCTCTCCTCCTTCCAAGAATCTTGCAAGAAGCCAGCTGAAGAGGGACCTCGATGGGTAATGTAGACTCCGGGTCCTGTGAAGCACAAGAATTTAGCAGTACAATAAATCCTAACCATTGCTATACAAGAAAAGAAAAAAAACATTCCTACCACCCACCCTCTAACATGTGAAATTCGCCAGAAAATGAAGGGTGGAAGCCCGCCAAGGCCCACCCATGTCCAACAGAGTAACCCTGTATTATACTTCATTGATTCAGGCTTAGGGCCTAATTTGATTCTATGTTTTACTTATAAAAATACATGCGGACTAGTCCTTGCCTTTGGCTGTAACCCCCTTTTTCTATGAAATAGCTATAACAAAAGGGAATAAAACAAATTCACACTTACCATTTATCCTGATTCTTCGTACTTTTGTGAATATCCTCTCCTACTGCGAAGAATCTTGCAAAAAGGCAGCAGAAGAGGGACCCCGATGCCTATTGTCCCGTCCGGCTCCTACCCGGACCTTCACGTCTCCTGCCAGGTGTCCAATACTGGCTGAGTGTATGGTACTTCGTGAAGCACTGTCCGGTCACCTGACATAATGCTATTTTGCAGTATGAGCACTGATACACAGTATCCCTGCGGATACCATTCATGTTACACACACGGCACTTTCTTTGTTGGCGTGCACGACCAATTTTTTCATGTTTGTGAATAATTCTCACACCCTGAACTGTCATGGTGTCACTTGGTATTAGCCTATGAGGGTGGTCGGGTTTAGGTCCAAAGGGATGTGGGGGATCTGGGGGGATAATAGAGAGAATCGCTTCAGGATATATGGGATCATCAACAGCAGGTGGAGAAGGATGAGGGGGAAGCCT
>NC_090767.1:27971047-28056047 GCF_036898095.1 Palaemon carinicauda
AAAAAAAATATAAAAAAATCATTCTGATAAGCATAAAAACATCACAAGACGAGGAAATTTAAAAGTCTTTGTTTGTCCTGTCTGACACAGAGAAGGCTTATTTCCCGGGAGAAAGGATGACGAGAAGAAATAAGAAATATACTCAAATTTTCGGCAAATAGTAACAAAAAATATACAAAAATAATCATCGTAGGCATAAAAATCGCATAACAACTAAAAATCAGCTGCTTTCGGACCTTTAAATTCCGAGACACGGAGATTTAAAAAGCCTTACGCTCACTCCGGGGAACAACATGGGAACAACATGAGGTTCACGTAAACACATCGTTACCATGGTAACGAAATAATTTTTAGTAATTACTCGTGTAAATAGCTATGTAACCTAAACAAACTGCATACGAAATATGAGCTGAATCTATAAAGAAAATTTATAGGTCAATCAAGACCCCAGTGGAGCCCAGGGAAACTTTTCATTCATCATTGTTGACACGATATCAAAGGAATAATCAAACAAGAGTCACGCAGGAGTAATGATGATAATTGTTCATAAAATTTGTATAAATGACTATAAAATACCCCAAAAAATACAAAGAAAAATAATCTGATTGATAACAGAAAGTTTAAAGGTCCACCTTGACCTCTGTGGGGACCTGGGTAACGTATAACAATGAAAACATAGTGTTACCATGGCAAAGGAACCTTTTCACATAATTATTCGAAAAAAATAGCTATGAAATCTAAAGCAATTGCACATAAAATATCTGCTGATTCCTTTACATAAAATTTAAAGGTCCTCCATGACCCCTGTAGGGACCAAGGAAACTTTTTATTCATATTCAGTGTAGACAAGATGTCGAAGGAACATACAAACGATAGTTACGCAGAAGTAACACTGACAATTTTTCGTAAAATTTGCATAAATGGCTATGAAATCCAAAAACAATACCAACAAAAATAATCTGATTCGTAACAGAAAGTTTAAAGGTCCATCTTGACCTCTGTGGGGATCTGGGCATTGTTAAACTATGAAAACACTGTGTTACCATGGTAAAGGAACCATTTTACGTCATTATTCGATAATAATAGCTTTGAAATATAAAGAAAATGCACATAAAAGTTCAGCTTTTTCCTTTACATAAAATTTAAAGGTCATTCATGACCCCTGTGGGCCTCAGAGAACTTTTTATTCACATTACATTGATGATAAGATGTCGAAGAAACAACGAAACCACACTCTTGCACTGGTAACAGTGCCCTATTTTCGTAATATTTGTGTAAATACCTGTGCAACCTAAAATTTCTACACAGGAAATATCAGCTGATTCTTCAAAGAAAATTTAAAGGTCCATCTTGACCCTTGTTGGGCCCAGAGAAACTTTTTATTCATGTTACCTTGATGACAAGACATCGAAGGAACAACATCACAACAGTAAAGCGTTGTATTTCAAATACAACGCCTGCCAAGACCTGTTATCTACGCATAAGTATAGAAAACGTACTCGTACGTCCATGGGGGTAAAGGGATGGCTTATGAGGTACGTACCCGTACGTCCTTTGGGGGTGAAAGGGTTAAGTTAAAAGTTAAAATAACAGGTCGAGGCTGACACTGTTGTGACGATTTCACAATTACGGGCGCACTAAGGCAGCCACTGATCTACTCAAAATGTAGAAAGTCGCTCGAGGCAACGACTTAGCTTTTAAAGTGCACTCTCTTGGAGGCTAAACAAAATGAAATTTCCCTCACGCAGAGATAAAACAAAAATATCGTCGCTAAAGGACACAAATAATATCTCCTCGCTAAAGGAAATTAAATGAACTACACGTAGTAATTTACTTACGGTAGCAAACAATTATGCCCCTTAGTTTGGGCTGTAAACAAGATCCGCCATCTCGGAACAAACACGTGGAATGAAACGGACTTGGTGAAATTAAGTTTCTACGTTACTTGTAAGAAAACTTGAAATTATGTTACGCCAATTCGCTCTTTAGGACAAGGACACGTGCTAGGTATACGGGAAACGTTAGTTAGAAAAGTTAATGTTGGTTAGGGAAGGTAAACGACACAAAGGAAGGTAGACCAAGGTACAAAATGTTACAAATCAGATGCTTATTTAGCAAAATTAGTTGACAGAACGAGTACACCGGCGCTCTAGCTGAGCAGTAAACACGGGCGTCTGAACAACAAAAAACCTTAGTTCAAGTAGCTTAGAACTTTCTGGTATAAGTGGATTCCGCCACAACACGTGGGTGAACGGATCCAAGACAAAGCGAGGTTCCTACGACAAATTCTAGTCTTTCTGTAGAGAACATTCAAGCAACAAATTAACCTGGTTACGTAGTTCTTTCTTAAACACGTGGTCGATACAAAAAGTTCGTGATGATTACAAATTTCTCTTCCCAATTAAAGTCTGGGCATTACACATTCGACAACTGGCTGTGTGCGTGTGGGTAAGTGATATAGCGAGTTACTATATGCTTAATCAAGCTGATTAATTACGTTAATGCTTCACAAGTCAAAGGTAAAAGATCCGGTTCGAAGGACCACTCGTGTGGAGAATTTTTTATGGTTATGTTCTGAGTGGGAACTTAGTCCGGGAAAGTCTCCTTATAACAGTTACATAAAGTTCAACAGGGGAGGATATGAGCACTTACTCTCGGGGCACAGACACCCTGCTAATACTTTACTGTCACAATTCACTAGCCATCACTCTTTAAATACAAAAGGGGGAAATTTTACTGTCCAGAGGCCGGAGTACTCCACACGTAGAAATATCACTAATTTATGGCCTACTCTAGCTTTGTCAGGTCTATAGTCATCTCATTCTCAGGCTCTGTTCCAGCTCCGTCCCAGCTACCCCAATGAAATGCTGGACAGTTATTTTACGGTAATGTAATTAAGACAAAATCCAAAATGGGAGCAGTGATGTAAAGTAGTTTAAAAGTTTATACAGATAAGGATCTTTACCTTCGAAGCAAATATATTAATGCAAAGTTCCTCGCTGTTACCACCTATAGACTTACTCTTCAAATATTCCCAGTTTAAACATTAAATAAATGAGGGAGCAAAAATACTAAGAAAGTTTAATTAACCTAATATTGATTTATTCACAAATTTACATCAAAGAAACGGACATCTTAACAAAGACAAAATAGAATTATAAAAATGCAATTCAAAATGATGAAAATTAGTTAGTTAGACACGTGGTCTGCAATAATAAAAAATCGAAATGGGGTCGGACACGGGGCCCATGTGACCCAGAGACTGTGTTAGTCTCCAAGCAAGAAATAATAATGGAAAAATATTTACACACAATCCCACCGCACACAGTCCGAATATTGTAATTAGCCAGGTTCTCTATAAAGTTAAAATTAGTCTAAGCTAAGAATCGGGGGAAAACTAAATGGCCATTGATGTAGTACCTGCACTCCTTTGAAGATCAGTCCTATGCCCGTAATAGCTGTTGACCTGGTTGTCGCACTAATTGGCACGTTGCACTCTTGCCTGGCTCACCCCAAAAATTCTCACGTTGGCTACAACTATGGTATACCAGGTTCCTCTTCTTCTCAATCCCTCCGACCAGCAGCAACAGGACTCCTTGGTGAGTCACGTTTTGGAAGAGGGGGATGGGGGTGAGCCAGAGGTGCACGGAATCACTGACCCAGCAGATCAGTAGGCCAGGGCAGCTTCTTGATGAATGGGGTCGACGCTAAGGTCGAAGAGATCACCTGGCTTCACCTTTCCAGACAGGTGAGGAGCATGGTGTGCACGGTACTTCATTGGGGATGCCATATCGGGACTTAAGGACAGGGCAATATATTGTTGCAAGGAGTGCAGTGGAGGCAGGATTTTGTACTGAATACTCAGATAAATCTTGCTGCTCTGAGGGAGGTTATATATACAGCAATCCTGCCTAATTTGGCTTGCTAAAAATTAATATTTAAAGTGATTAATTAGCAATGGACTGGTGCGATGGGCATACATCTTAAAATTAACAAACCTTAATTGGTATTGAGAAATATAAGATGCATTAATTCAGCAGTATTGGAATTTATATAAAAAATGCAGTTTAGGAATTTAATCTCGACCCACGTAGTTTAAGGAAAGAACCAACATACGCCGGGGTTACGACTAAGGCCCTCTATTGTGCGTATCTACGCTGTGACGTCACGAGCATGGCGTGCGCCACTGTCAACAAGTTTAAGTTTAGATTAGTCCTCCCTATGTTTTGTTAAAGAAAACTAGATGTAGGAGAGAATGTTTAAGGGGTAGCTATAGTATTAGTAGAAGAGAGCTAAAAATACGATTGAAAGAAGAAGAGTGAAGAAAATTCTTCACAATATATATATATATATATATATATATATATATATATATATATATATATATATATATATATATATATATATATATATGTCAGTGAGTCATCAACGGGGGACTATTGGGACTGAGCCCCTCTAAACTAAAGTCCCAGCCTCCCCCCCCCCCACAAGAAAGCACTGTCCCAACCCATCTAATAGAAACATTTAGTGTCCATGATCAACATGCGAATCTCAAGTATTAGCAATTAACATCTATATCAAATATCGAAGGAAAGTCATAAACCAGAGTGAGGAGCTATTTCAGGAAAAAGTATTTATTTTGTAAACACCTAGGGAGCTAAGCTAAGTGAATTATTTACAAATTTCACTAAAACCAGTGAAAATACATACTTCGTGTAATATATTACATGTTCTTTATGCGTACTGCAATCTTAGACCCAGCCATGTAACCTGCAGATGGACCTACACATGCAATACTAAAAATGTATCCTTAAGTACATTTTACTTCTCATACTAGTTCTTTTCAACAGATTGGTATGGTAGGTATGAGTGGCTCCTTTCGGAGGACTCTTCCAGCGAAGAGAGGGATTCATCCAATCCTCTGCCAAGGGGTAGTCCCTTCAACAGCCACTATATAGCAATGTTCCAGGTTGATGGAAGGATCGCTGAAGGCGGCGGCATATGGTAGATGCCTTTCCCATCCGTGAGAGAACTCCCCTCCGGGGGATCCCTCCAACAGGAATTGTGTTCAGCCATTCTCCACCATTGCCCTTCAGAGCATGCCTCGTCATCAGCAATCTTGTCTCGTTAGAAGAATCGTCTTGCTACTGACGTAGATCCTCAGAGATCCCACGGGAAATGGATTCATCCCTTCTCCTCCCTTGATCTTCGGGAACAGACCATCAGACTCATCTCGCCAGAAAGACTCGTCTTGCCCGGCAGACTTGTCTTGTCAGCAAGATTCATCTTACCTAACAGACTTGTCAAGCCCAGTCAACTTATTGGCAACACCCGATGGAGATACGGAGGGAACCCCTCAGCAACTCCAATAGCCACAAGTGAACATCTTTCACCAAGCAGTATCTTCGCCAGGACTTCACGCCTGGAGACTATCCAACTCCTTCTCTCTCAGAGAGTGATGTCAGGATGCTAGAAAACTTAAAATCATTCATTCATTCATTCTCTCAGGAATCCCTTCCCTACCCTAAAAGGTTGCAAAGAGAATGTCTGGATACTTGGATAGATCTTCGGCTTCGGCCATTCAGACTAAGCGGATATGGAAGGGGTATCCCTCCCCTCGATACCACTATACCAGCATTAGGCTGTTCCTTGGTTACCTTCAGGAGGAAAGCTGTTGGCCAATGAAAGGCCACTGGTAGTCCTTGAGCCCCACCTTCAAACTGAAAGGGGACAGTAGCACTAGAGGCTCCAAATTGGCCAAAGAGCAATTGGTAGCCTACCCTCTTGTTTTGAAACCCAAACATAAGCCAGATCCCTTTGCCGTCAACAATGAAGTCCCAGGATGTTCAACAGAGGACTTTCTTCACTTCCTCCTGGAAAACAAAAAACCTTTAGCTCCTGATTTTCTCGATATAGCTGCTAAAAGAAAATTTATAGAAAAATATTAGTCCTCTACTACAAAAAGGCAATACTTTTCTTCTTGGAAAAGTGGGTGCAATCCGTGAAAGAACACAAGCTCTCTTCGATTGCAAACGACTTCTGTATACCATTTTTTATCTCACTACATGAACATGGTTTGGTTTCTATAACTATTTTTTCATGTAAATCAGCCCTGACCAGACCTATCGCTTACACTTTTGATATAGAACTCAAAAGTGAAATTTTCGATTAGATCCTAAAGTCCTGTGTTAAATTAGAACCAAATTCTCCCCTTAAACCCATCTCATGGTCATTGAATAAAGTTTTGCACTTAGCCTCCTAAGTAGACAACTACTCTGTTTAGTAGCAAAATCTTAATTAAGAAATCGATCTTTTCACTTGCTGTGGCTTCGGCAAGATGGTGGCGCTGTCAAGTTATGAAGGCCAGATCGAATTCTCGGAATCTGGAGAAGTGAACCTATACTCAGATCCTGATTCTTGGCTAAAAATGAACTCTCCCAAAATGGTGGGCGCCCTGGAAGATCGTTCCAATAAAGGAGGATACTTATCTGTAAACTATGGAATGCCTTAAAGCTTACTTGTCATTCGTTTGTTCGTGCAGATTGCCATGCCAATGACATGACACGGGCTCTTGCCGTTGGGCAGCCCGTAAGAGCATATCAATTTGCAAAGGGTGGTCTCTCGGAGAAGGCTGATACTACTGCATTAAAAATGCAAAGTGTGATCTTTACAAAGTTACTGGAACATACAAGAGGGGAGGATATTTTACTTTAAAGGGGATTTCTAGCATCTGACGTGGAAGTGAGGGAAGTGACTCGGAGGAGAGATTCCTCTTTAGGTCCACGAAATGAAAGGTTAACAGACAGAGTCTGTTAGTCAGAGAAAAAGTAGTTATAGTAGCAAGTCCCTGTAAGTAGAAGAGACTGGGAGAGGAGAGAAGTTTTTTTCTTTAGTCAGAGAAAGGAAGTAGGTTTTAGCAAAGAGTTTATCCCTGCTTGATGGCTGGAAGCTAGAATTGTTGCAGTAACTGCACGAAGTTAGGGGTCATGGTTAAGGACAAGACTCTGGTAAGGATCTTGAAAGCGATAGGGATTAGGCCTTCCAAGATTAGTGACTCAAGTTGTTGAGTCATAGTTTGAGGTAGGTTGGTGGACTTGGGTTGTGGAAGAGGTGCTGCTTTTGGCTGGTTGGCTGGTACAGGTACAGGAGCAGTGGTTGGCTGGCGTTGTCTTCTCTGGCAAGGAGGTCGCTGGTCCTTGTCTTTGGCTGTTTTGAGGAGGAAGTTCTTTTCATCGCAGCTATCCTCTTTAGTGTTTCTGGGCAGCGCCTGTTCCAGGCATGGCGAGGCCTTGAGCTGTTAGGGCACTTTGGATTTGTTTCTTTTCCATCCTTGTGGGCCTGGATGAACACTCCTGTGCTGTGACTCTGGCTGCATACGCCGCAGGTGATGGGGCCTTTGCACTCCTCCTTATGGTGGCCATATTGCTGGCAGCAGTAACATCTGAGGGGTTCTGGTGTGTATTCTTCTGTGGGGAATGTCCCCCAGACTCCAAGATCCAGTTAAAAAGGCACTGGACCGATGAAGGGGGCTATCAACCTTCTGAATGGGACATTGTTCTTGCTCATGCAGTGCACTGCCTTGTGTATGTTGCTGCATGAGGTGGCGATGGAGAAGGGCATGGTAATGGGGTATCTGGCGATGACTGCTTTCCTCTGGATCAAGGCAGGGTCGAGCAGTGTCAGAGCTGGTTCCTCCTGGAGGGATCTGGCAGTTTCCAGGTCCTAGGGGATGATAATAAGGTCACCCCTCCGGTTGGGATGAGCTGAAAGTTGCATGTCAGGCTTTACAGCCATGGCAGAAACTGTGATGTAGGATATGGAGCTGTTGGTCTGGATGAGCCTGAACTTCGCCAGTGGTTTCCTGGGTTCAGGCTGTGGAGCTGGGATGCTGGCAGCAATGACAGAGGCTTCATGAAGGAGATTTGTAAGGCAATCGACACAGTTGCAATCCATGGGATGATCCCACTGAGTCTCAGCAGGTTCAGTCTCCATGGCCTTGGAGGACTCAGGCGCCGAGGTTGGAGTGTATTATTTAATAAATTTATTATGCCCAATGACGTCAAACAAAGTTACATATTGGCAGTTACATACAGTACATCAGAAATCAACAGAAAAAAAGATTACAGCATTGAATCATCAGTATATCAGTTACAAAAATAACAAATATGAGATCATATTTCTGTTATGTATTATTGTAATAATGTACTATATTATTTCAAGTGTTGCAGGTATTGCGCAACATTGCATCATATTGCATGAATAAGACATGTTATGCTTTGTACATAAGTGTAATGATTTGTTTTGGTATTAGGATTCAAACATTTGTTGATTACCTCAAAGATAGGATGTGATTCTTTATGATTTGTACTGGAGTAGGATTTAAGTCTTTTCAGAGCGATGCTCTTTTCTTTAGCAATGTTTTGGTTTGTCAGATTGTGTAAGACGCTCCATATACACTTGGGAGTTAGCTGTCACAGAGTAAACACAGTACAATGTAGTCTTTTATACATTAAACGTATTTTAAGAATACCAACGTCTTATTACCCATCAAGCCCACACTGACGACAAAGATGGGATCAGCTGAGAAATAATTACTAACGATTGTTCATATATGTTCCAGGTAATTATTATGGTTAATAGAACTTCCTACCAATGTACCATATCCCACATTGGCGACGTTTAGGACGACGGACAAGCAGGGAGAAACATTGGACCCTATGCACAAGGACGGCCAGCACAAGTGAAGGTCGTATATACATCAGGGGACAAGAGTAAAATCGCCCAATGAAGATTTTACCAGCAGCAGAAAAGGAATTTCCTCAAATACACAAAAGGGTGAAATTTAAAGTTGGGTAGGTAGGTAGGAAGTACACTTGTGACTGCAGAACAGTAGCTTAACCTACCACAGTTATTAAGGTAAGCAAACAAAATGCCTTTTAATATTGAACACCCACAAGGTTTCAGCATCACTGCTGAGCCTAATTCTGTTGCAACACGATGGCAACAGTGGTGTGAGGAATTTAAGATTTATTTAGAAGCATTAGGGAACATGAAGGATGCACAAAAGAAGGCATTATTACTTCATACAGCAGGTAGGGAAGTTCGGGAAGTGTTTAAGACTTTGCAGCCTACAGATGACACAAGTGAAGCTGCAATTAAGGCTCTTACCACATATTTTGCTCCTCAGGTCAATAAATTTTTGAAAGATACCAGTTTTCAGCGCAGGCTTATCAGAAAGAAAATGAAAGTTTAGATGCATTTGTGACTACACTAAAGAATTTAGCCGTTTATTTGTGAATTTCTAGAGTTAGAAAATGTTATCATAGATCAAGTAATTGCACATTGCACATCAGAAGAGCTAAGAAAGAAATTATTGCAAGATAAAGATTTAACATTAAAAAAGGTATTGATAACAGGCAGAGCTTTAGAAACATCAAATAGGCAAAGTAACATAATAGGTAGTTCTACAAGCAATAGAATGGAAAATTCTATAATTAATACAGTAGGTTCTAAGTGGAAAACCAATGAGAATCAGAGAAGGAATATGACAAAGCCTAGTCATAGTAAAGTGCCTAACACTAATGTTCATAAATATCAGAATCAGGCTTATACACAGAAACAACAGGAAAAACCCAAGTGTTTTAGGTGTGGTAAAACTGATCATCTTGCATACGAAGCAAAGAAATGCCCTGCTACTGGACAGACATGCCAGAATTGCAGAAAGCTGGGTCATTTTGCAACTGCTTGTAGATTCCCTAAACAGTACGCAAAGAAAATAAATGCTACAGTTGATACTATGGGTCAAGAGAATAATGAGGAAAATATTCATGATAATCAGGTTAGTTCAGAAACTGATTTTGCATTTCGCATAAATTCAGTCAACAAAGGTGCAAAGAAACATATCATGTTAGAAGTAATCATCAATGGTAAACCAATTTTGATGCAAGTTGACACAGCAGCCGATGTATCAATTATGTCTGAGAAAATGGCTAAAAGCATTCCTAATTTGTTATTAGAAGGTACAAATAGAGTTTTGAAAAGTTATAATGGTTTTGATATTCAGGTAATAGGTGCTTCGAACGTAGAAGTACAGTACAAAGAACAGAAATAAGAGAGAATGCCATTAACAGTAGTAAAAGGTAATGGACAAACTTTGCTAGGTTTAGATTGGCTATAGTATTTGAAGTTAGATTGGCCTAGTATTTTGAAGGTTGCAGGTAGACAAGATGAAAACAAAAATGAAATATCTATGGATAACATCATATCAGAGTTTCAAGACGTATTTGAAGATAAAATAGGTACAGTAAAGAACGCAAAGGCAATTTTAGTTTTGAAACCTGACAGTTCTCCTAGATTTTTTGCTCCGAGACCAGTACCGTATGCATGGTAAAGTGCAGTTGAAACAGAAATCAGGAGATTAGAAAGTGAAGGTTCCTGGGAAAAGGTTACATATTCAGAGTGGGCTACACCATTAGTTCATATTGTGAAGGAAAGTGGACAGGTTAGGTTATGTGGAGATTACAAAGTAACGTTAAATCCACAACTGCAAGTAGCTCAACATCCCTTACCAAACCCGAAAGACATGTTTGCAACTATGTCAGGATGCAGTGTTTTTTCTAAATTAGATTTAAGACAAGCATTTCAACAGCTTCCCATGGATGAAACTTCACAAGAATTATGTACAGTAAATACATCCGTAGGTTTGTTTAGGCCAAAGAGATTACCTTATGGAGTTGCAAGTAGTCCAGCTATATGGCAACAAACTATGGATAAGATTTTTTCAGGAATGCAAGGAGTATTCATATTTATAGATAATATTTTAATTGCGGGTAAAGACACAAGAGAACATAGAGAAAGATTGCAAACAGTTCTGAAGAAGTTGAAGGAACATAATATTAGAGTAAATAAGAACAAATGTATTTCAGAAGTTGATTCAGTGGAATACTTAGGTTTTGTAATAAATGGCAAGGGTATTCACAAAACTAAAGAGAAGATTAAAGCTGTACAATCAACAAAAGTGCCAGAAAATGTTAAGGAATTACAATCATTTCTAGGTTTAGTAACATTTTATGGGAATTTCATTCAGAATTTGTCTACAATTGCACATCCATTGTATACTCTGTTGAATAAAGGTGTAGAATGGAAGTGGACAAAAGAGTGTCAGGAATCTTTTGAAAGAATCAAGCAGGAAATAACATTACCTACATTCTTAGTACATTATCAAATGGATTTACCAGTTAAATTAGTATGTGATGCATCAAACATAGGTTTAGGTGCAGTATTATCTCATGTAATGCCAGATGGAACAGAAAAACCAATTGCATTCACTTCTAGAGTATTGAACAAGGCACAAAGGAATTACTCTCAAATAGAAAAGGAAGGTTTAGCATTAGTTTATGGAGTTAAAAAATTCCATATGTATCTTTATGGAAGGAAAAAGTTCACACTTGTTACAGATCATAAACCTTTATTAGCAATATTGGGTCCAAAAGCAAGTTTACCTACGTTGGTGGCTGCAAGACTACAATATTGGGCAGTTACGTTAGCAGCGTACCACTATGATATAGAATACCGTCCAACATCAAATATGGGTAATGCAGATGCTTTATCCAGATTACCCGTAGACAAAGCTCCAGAAGAGTATGATGACAGTGTTCTGTTAATTTCTGTATATGATGTACCAATAACTGCGAAAGATGTAGCACACAGTACCAAGCAAGACCCAGTACTTAGTAAGGTTTTGGAGAGTTTAATGACAGGTAGGGACTTATGTGGAAAGGAGGAAAATTGTAAACTGTATAAGGATATATGGTATGAACTGAGTGTGACACAAGGAATAGTGATGAGAGGTTCCAGGGTAGTTATTCCTAATTCACTGAGAAATAAGGTTTTGTCTGAAATACATGCTGATCACCAAGGTATTGTAAGATCAAAGTCAATTGCGAGAACTTTTGTATGGTGGCCAGGTGTAGATAAAGATGTGGAATGTTATATAAAGAATTGTATGAATTGTGTTATGCAACAGAACAATCCTCAATTTGCTAGAATGCACCCGTGGGAGTTACCCAGGTATCCATGGCAAAGAGTGCATATAGATTTTGCAGGTCCTTTTTTGAATTATTTGTTTTTGATAGTAGTAGATGCTTACAGTAAGTGGCCAGAAATTATCCCAATGAAGACAACAACGTCTTACGCCACAATAAAAGAGTTAATGCAAATTTTTTCAACGCATGGTATTCCAGAAAGAATTGTTACAGATAATGGTCCACAATTTACCTCACAAGAGTTTAAAGAATTTTGTAATGTCAATGGTATAAAGCATACATTTTCAGCTACATATCATCCATCTACTAATGGAGAGGCTGAAAGATTTGTCCAAACGTTTAAACACAATATGAAGTGTAGAAAAGCAAATTCAGGTAATATATTTTTGCATGTGTCAAAATTTTTATTGTCTTATAGAACAACGCCGCACAGCACAACAGGCGTGGCACCCTCAAATTTATTGATGGGGAGGAGGATAAGGTGTAAGTTAGATTTGTTGTATCCAAGTTTGCAAAGTGATTTAGAAGATAAAGGGTATAAACAAGTAGCAAAGCTTCCTAATGTAAGACATTTTTTACCTTTGTCTGATATCATGGTAAGATCGTACAACACTCCAGAGAAGTGGGTACCAGGAGAGATTGTAAGAGAGATAGGAAATTTACATTATGATGTTCGTGTTGGTGATAATGTTGTAAAACGTCATGTTGATCAATTACAGCCGTTAAACAGAAAGACAGTAGAGCATGTGAATGTTAGAGATGAAAAACTTAAAGAAGTAGTTAGATCTAATGAGTCAAATATTAACCAAGATGGTCCAACATCCCATGTAGATTCAGAACCAATTCATGTACCAGTACAAGATGAGGTTAAAGTGCTTCCTAATAGGATTAACAGAGGAAAGCCCCCTGAGAGATTAGATTTATGAAGATTTTTACAATGTCAAGTTAAGGGGGAGGAGACTGTTATGTATTATTGTAATAATGTACTATATTATTTCAAGTGTTGCAGGTATTGCGCAACATTGCATCATATTGCATGAATAAGACATGTTATGCTTTGTACATAAGTGTAATGATTTGTTTTGGTATTAGGATTCAAACATTTGTTGATTACCTCAAAGATAGGATGTGATTCTTTATGATTTGTACTGGAGTAGGATTTAAGTCTTTTCAGAGCGATGCTCTTTTGTTTAGCAATGTTTTGGTTTGTCAGATTGTGTAAGACGCTCCATATACACTTGGGAGTTAGCTGTCACAGAGTAAACACAGTACAATGTAGTCTTTTATACATTAAACGTATTTTAAGAATACCAACGTCTTATTACCCATCAAGCCCACACTGACGACAAAGATGGGATCAGCTGAGAAATAATTACTAACGATTGTTCATCTATGTTCCAGGTAATTATTATGGTTAATAGAACGTCCTACCAATGTACCATATCCCACAATTTCATTATCACAACAACTGCAACAGACAGTTTAGCAGCCACCAAAGTGTGGATGACGAGTCAAAATTACGTCTAGGTGGTCATCTTTGAGTGAATATTGACAGGTTTGAAGTAAATTTTGTCCTTGAGGTAACAGATTCCTGACAGTGGGGCAATGAAGGCAGTAGTGTTCAAGGTTATTAGCATTAGCAAGGTTACACAGTTTACATGAGGTGTAGTGGGGTATATCTAGTGTCTGTCCAACCTGCCACACAGGACGATATCCCAACCTTATCCTGGCACTTACGACATTATGCCTACGCACCATGAGTCCACGTCGCCGGTACTTGTGACGGCTCTGAAGAAAGTTATCATGATTTTGTATGGAAACACTAGTGCCCCTCTCTGCATCTCTACGCTGTACAGTACAGGCAAAAGCTGCTGAATATATTCTATGTTTAAGGCAGCGAAGTGAGGGCTCGACATTTCTGTCATCAAGGTCCAGCATGCAGGCAGCTTTAGCAAGACTGTCCACCATGTCATTCCCAGCAAGCCCAATATGGGAGGGCCTCCACACGAAGGACAAGACAAAGCGAAGCATTGTAAGCAGCAGCGAGTTGACACAATATGTCTCACACAACATGGCCACAGCTGGGCCTAGAAGATGTCAGTGCCTGTAGTGTAGATTTGGAGTCACAGATCACCAATCCATTCATATTTCTTCTAACAAGTAGAGTTACTGCATCCCATATACCTTGAAGTTCGCAATAAGTGGAACTGGATGAATTTGGCAACCTGCGACCATGCCACCCACCCTCAGGAGATTCTAAAGTTGGGAGAACATAGCACATCCTGCACTTCCATCTGCCTGTACTGAGCTGTCACGTAGATGTGGTGTCCTGCAGGAACTGAAATTGACACTTTGGATATTGTTTCCAAAACCAGCTGCTTCTGTAGACTGGTATGGGCATCTTTAGAGGTTGGTGTGAAAGTGACAGCAGGAATAGGAACCCACCATGGTGGCAAATCTTGGATGACTGCTTGCTCAGGTACACCGATATTAAGGTGTCGAAGATTTTCACATACTGCCCTAACTAGGTTATGGCCCTCTGGCCGGAGTTGAGGTCTTGGTGCATCTTCGTCAAGTGATGCTCTGAGGACAGCAGAGAAGTTTGGAGTAAATTTTGGAGAGTGTAGACATTTAACAGAAAAGAAAGTTACATTGGCATAAATTCTCTCTATTAATGGAGGGAACATGAGTTTGGTCTGCATGTTGACGACTATCCGAGTGGAAGGAGGGCATCCTTGGATAAACCTCATTACTCTATTTTGGAACAGTTCTAGAGGTTTTAACGCCTGTTTGGGTAATTGAATTAAAGCAGGATATAAATAGTCAACAACTGACCTTAGGAAGAGGATATAGAGGGTTTTAGCCACGGGGATAGATTTACATGTGGCCCTGGTGGCAAGCCACTTGATGGGAGTGAAGTGAGGCTCCAGTCGATCAAGAAGGTTTTTCACCATGGGGTGGATTCGTTTTCGTGCAGGTACAGCAGGGGTATCCTGACTGGTGCACCTAGATATGTATACTGTGTGCGGTGAGGTATAATATTCCCACCCATAATGAACACTGGCAGGTCTCAGAGATTCCGCGCAGAGAAGATTCTGCTTTTTTCTTGAGAGAGTATGAGGCCACAGGAGGTACAGGACCTGTAGAAGTCTTAAAGGACACGCTGAAGGTCTCGAGGGGTAGAGGAGTGGATGCAGACATCATCAGCATAGCAGGTTACAGTGGTTCCAGGGATAGCAGAGAGGAGAGACAGTACACGGTGCATAAGTATATTAAAAAGAAATGGGTTCAATACACCGCCCTGAGGTGTGCCAAGCTCAAAATTTTCATAGGAGCTACATGCATCCTTAAAGAAAACATGTGATTTCCTTTTACTAAGATAACCGTTTATCCACTTCAGAAGGTTTCCTCTGACACCAAATTCGACAAGCTGATCAAGAATTATATCCCCGTTGGCTATATCAAAAGCACTTTTGAGGTCAAGGAAGGCAACTACACTGTTGGAGGACAATCGGGAGTAGAGTTCAGCTAAGCAGAGATAAGTACTCCTCTGTGGAAAAAAGCCATACAAATGGGGAGAAAGTTTTTCTTGTAACCGGTACATTAGCCTGGTTAGTAATATACGCTCGAACACTTTACATGAGGTGAGGATGATAGGCCGGTATTTATCAGTTCCAGGCTTTGGGATAGGAATAATTGTGCTATTGATTCAGGCAGCAGGTACATAGCCATGCTGGTAGCAAAGATTATACAATTGTAGAAGAGGATTTCCAGGAACCTTCTGGAGGAGACGAAGCACTTGATAAGTAAGGCCATCCTCTCCAGGAGCAGAATTTCTATTTCCCATAACAGCACGTCGCAGCAAATCCTCTGTGATCAGCTCTTTGTCCTCCTCGTCTGATTCCAACAATGCAGCCATCAGACGAAGATTGCGTAAATTGCTCTGAGAAGAAAGTGCGTCTTGGATTTGTACAGGGAGATTACTAGACCGTGACTGGGTTAACCAAGTAGTGATGAGATCCCGGGCATATGCTTGTGGACTGTGATGAAGTGCACATGTGGTTTTTTTCTTGACAGTCCTTTTGATGAGATGCCAAGGTTTGTAGGTGTAGGAAGTGCTGAGAGGTTAATTAAGCCAGGGGCAGAGTAAACATTGCACAATCGAATATGACCATCACCTATCTTAACCTGTAAAAGTGGGAAGGTCATGTTAATATCTGCTGATGAGCGAAGGAGTTGATGAGGGAGAGTAGAGTGGATGTAAGTAATAACACCATTCCTGACATGATGTACATATGAAACATAACCGGAGAGTGTAGGAGCTTCATCACCTGAAGGAGCAACGCCAAGGAAGGCTTCTTGAATAAATATTACTTGTGGGTGATGGCAATAAACATATGTTCTGAGTGCAGTGAGTCTGGAGTATTGTCTAATTCTAAGGGCATTCCATGAAAGGACATGTAGTTGCATGAGTCTAGCGAACTTTATCCTTAACCCTGCGAGAGACAGGACGAGCATGTACCGGAGAAGCAGCACTGTTAGATGGTGCCCCAAGTGTAGGAGGCTGAGCTGGCAGGAGGCCACTGACCCTTTCAAGACAAGAGGCAACAGTATCTAGCTTCGCAGTAAGTGAGGCAACAGAGGTTATGAGAACTTGTTGTGCCTTGAGTAGTGTGTCAAGGTTACTTGCAGTGGTAGCCTGGTGAATGCTCAAGCTATCGAAGCATGCATCAATAGCATCAAAGCGTGTCGTTAGTGCTGTACAGTGCGATTCCAAGGCAGCAACAGCCTTACGAAGTTTTGAAATTTCCGCTGATTTAGGAGGGCATAACGAGAAGGTTAACATTGGTTGTGGTGGTGATGTCAGTGGAAGTGACTGTGTGGCAGCGCGCAACCGTCTGGAACCTCCATGCCAAACATTAACTCCTGCTTCACCAGAACGAGGATATTTCCAATGCACAGTCTCTGAAGTTGATGATGATTCTGACAATGAGGTGGAAGCATCAGTAACAGGTTTACGGTATGGACAGGTGCGTGTGGAATGGGCTGCAGCACACCAGGCACACTTAGGTGAGGCAAAACAATATCGGGAGATATGGCCAGTACCCTAGCAGTTGAAACGGTTGGGCTGATCATCCTTCATCCTGCATAATTCACAAGGAGAGAGGCAAGGGAGGAAGGAAAACTCATAAACAGATGGTGGTGGTTCTAGTAGACTCCATGTGATGACAATGCGATTAATAGGGTTCCCATTTTGAAGAAATCTTCGTGCGCTGTATACACTAGGCAGTTCCTTAGCAAGGTTAGGGTTTGCTTCAATGGGGTAAGAAGTAATGAGATTCGTTAAATACTTACGGGGTCTGTCTATTGAATCTTGAATATCCAGGTTTATGGACAGAAATTCGCCACACTTCACCCTGCCAATTATGTCCTCACGATTCCTTGCAATATATACAAATTTAGATGTGATAGCAGACATCTTCACCTCTGCCAGCTCCTTATCAAGATTGCAGGTTTTGTTTACTTCAGTCAGCCAACGTAGTTTAGTGTAAGTGCTCAAATTTTCTTTGAAGACCAACCTAGCATATTCATCACAGGGAGCAAAAGCTGGGATAGCAGAGGAAGCATGTCGTGTAGGGGGGTGAGGCAGAATGACATCACTCTTTTGTCTAGTGAAAGACTCTTGACATTTGGATGTTTTAGCAGCAGGAGACTGTGGAGAACTGCTAGTATCTGACCCATAATCCACTGGGCGCTTCATGGGGGTATTAGCAACAGTACTAGAGGGCTTATGAGGAAGAGAATGTGTGAGTGGTAGCCAATGAGTCATGTTTACATCTTCATCATCAGTCAGGTACAGATCATTTTCAACCTCAGAAACAAAGGCTGGTCCGGAGTAATCCATTATTAGTGAAACAGCAGCCCTTTCACGTTACACATACATTGCGCATGCACGAACTGAGGCGCAGTCGACCGAGTGGGTATGCCACGAGGTATGAGTTTTTATATCGTAACAACAGACTAGTATAAACGTCCTATGTACACACTGTTGTTACTAAAATAGTCACTGTGTCCTACTATAACTTACACATTACGGTGAAATGTGTAGTATCGCTAGAACTTCCACAAAAACTTATTATATAGAGAGCTCATACACAGCGTGTTTACAAATCGAGAGCCTCAGTCTAATCGCGGAGTGTGGACTGCAACTGCAAATGTCTGCTGTGGAGTTGAAGGGAATGACAAGGACGAGGCTGAGCTCTCAGTCCTTGGAGTCACTGACGGTGATGGTGGGGGTACTACTGGAACTAGAGAAGGGTGGTCAGGGCTCTTCCTTCTTTTGGAAGGGGGAGTAGTCTCCTCCGAGTTAGCTTTCAAGGTCCTGTAGTGCTTTAAGACCTCTATAGAGGTGATTTTGCACCCCTTGCAGCTGCATCTAAGATTTTGAGTAGACAGTGTTCTGTCGTCAACATCGGTGGTTCTGAGGCCTACTGTAGTGAATATGTGCACTCTCCGTTTCTGGTAGGCGTCGCAGTAGTCACAGTCACAGGAAGGGTCATCGTAGCGATCTCTGCAGTGGCGGTCGTCTTCAGGATAAAGGGTCCATGCCCAATCTCCTAGATGGAAGACGGACATGGGTGGCAAAATTATACGGAGATCGCACTGAATATTACAGTTTGAGCAAATCAGTGAGAGAGTTGTTGTCGGCGTGAGTGCTTGCCTCTCAAGGACTGAGGCCTTTAAAAGCGGACAACTTTTTAAACAGCTGAGGTCCAAACTCACTTATTTTATATGAAGGGCTGACCCAGATAATATGCCATTGTACCATGACACTTGTAAAGTAGCCTCTTCCTTAAACTTTTTCCAATATATGTCCTTTGAAGGCTTACAAGCTTACACAGAATGAAAATCATAAAAAGTCTTTTTTCTAACGTTTCTTGTAACAATTGGAAGAGATTAAACACTTTGTTGTGACAGCTCGTACTATGATTAACCCAGCTGTTTATTGTTTCACATGGTCTCTTAGTGGCTGTTTATTATCCCTTCTACCCCCAATGGACGTACTGGTACGTTTCACAAAACTCATATGCAAATATAAAATTCAAATTATATAATTATTTATGTTTTCTTATAAATTTGTATCAAATTAGTTTATTATGACATAAAATGAAAATATCTTACATAAACTATTAGGTTCTTCAGCTTTTTTAGAAAGAAAGTGATATGGATCTCTGAAACCATTTGACAATACACTTGATGCGATCTATGATTGTCAGCATTGCAGATTTCATTTTTGAAGGAGACTAAACTCTTATTGATTTTTTAGTTACTGAATCTCTCACCATCACCACCCTCCTTCCATTGTTTAAATTAATTCAGGGTTTATTAATAGGAACACTAAGCAAAGATAACATTCTTTTTCGACGCTTCATTGCCACCTTCATCGGCCCGGTTCCCTCCAAACGGGATCTAGGAGTCTGGGGAACTTTCCCCATTGAAGAATATAAACCTGAGCCCCTTCAATGATATAGATGCCAACACTTTGAACATCCCAAAGAAGAATACAGAGGCCCCATCATCTGCGGTGTCTGCAGCCAGCGACATTGCACAGAAGTGTGCATTAAGGCCCACAAAGAAGGATGACACACCACATCTAAGTGCCTCAATTGTTCCAGGCCACACCATGCTTGGAATAAGCGCTGCCCAGAACGTCTCAAAAGGATAGCAGCTATGAAGAATACATCCTCTCCAAACCAAAACAAACCTTCTCCAACCAAACCACTGAAAGGCCAGAAAAGACAGCGCCAGCAAGCTACTGCTCCTGCACTTGCACCTGCAACTGCACCTCATAGGGACCAGCTACGACCAGCAACTGTTCCTCATAAGGATCAGCACCGACCTGCAACTGCTCCTCATAAGGACCAGCAACGACCCTCATCCTTATTCCCTTCCCAAACCTTGGCTCAAGAAATACAGTCTCTCACCTTGGAAGATCTCATACCAATCGCCTTCCAGATCTTTACCAGAGTCCTTTCCTTATTCTCAACCCCCACCTTCCTGCAACTCCTGCAACAGTTCCAGTTCCCAGCCACAGATCAGGGATAAGCCTCTTTGCTTAAACCTACTCCTTTTCTCTCCTACTGCAAAATCCTTCTCTCCTCTCCTAGTCTCTCCTATTTACTGGGACTTGCTGCTATCAATACTTTTTCTCTAACTAAAACTTTTCTTTCGTGGACCTAAAAAGGAGTCCCCTTTTTCAGGTTACTTTCTGCCCCTTTCCATGTTTTGTCAAATCCCTCCTTCATCCCTCATCCTGCATCCTTTTTCCTGTTCCAAACTCTTTCAAATCCAACCTTTCCTTTTTAATACACCAATTTTTGCTCATTTTGGAGTTCTCATTCCAGATTGTTATCCTCTTACGGGCTGTCCAGGACAAGAGCCCGTGTTATGCTACAGGCATGGCAATCGTCACCAACCAACCAACCAACCATATTCTTGAACAATAAATACTATTTTTGGGCTCAAGCTATGTCGTCCTGATGGAAGGTTCCTTCAGTAGCTTCCCAAGGTTATATATGACTACAGTAGATATTCCCAGAGAATTTAATAAAGGTTTCACAGAATTCTAACTTCTGGCGCGAGTACCCATAAGGTTTCCCTTTAGAATATCTTATAATAACAGAGGACGTATGCTTGACACGCCACATAGCTATCTGCACCCCACATAGCGTTTACGCTTCGAGGGGGAAGTTAGTGGCAAGTTATGGGAGGTTAACTCACTGTTCTACGCAGCACTAAGCAGCAGGTTTAAGCACACTACCTGCGCCTACCACATACCTTTTAAGCTCGTGCACCTGCTTCGCATAGTGTTTGAAAAACACTCTGGAGGACTTCCAGCCTGTGAAAGAGCGAACCCTTTTGAAGTCCCTGGACTAGAAGAAATTTAGGGAAGAGGCGAATTTCCTGGGATCATGACCTGCGGGTGTACTGTCAGGATCTGCTCTGCGAATAAAGTAGGTGATCTTCGCCTTTAATTGTTTGAGTGACAAGTCTGATCCTGAGGTTTCTCCTTTAAAGAGCTGTCCTCCACCAAAGTCTGAAGTTCTTCGAAGATAGACCTTTTACTCTCCACTGGACATAGAGAGACATCTTCCTTCAGAGGGCAGATTCTCCAGGGACCCCACCTTTTAGTGGGTAGCTCGTTCTTGGCGAGAAACGTTGGATCAGGAAAGAGGGTAAGCTCGCCTGTTTCAGCGAACTGTATTTGGCCCTCTTCTCTTGATAATGCCACAATTTCCCGGACTCGTGCTCCCGAGGCGAGAGCAAATAGGAAAATCACTTTTTGAGTCAAATCTTGTCCAAACTTGAGGCAAAGTGGAGCACCTTGTCAAGAGACCAGGAGATAGGTCTCGGTGGGGGTGCGGGCCTGAGTCTAGCGCATACCTTTGGCAGCTTGTTAAAGATGTCATCGGTCAGGTCTATCTGGAAGGCATATAGTAATGGTCTTGTCAAGGCCGATTTGCAGGTGGAAATCGTGTTGGCAGCCAGGCCTTGTCCATGAAGGTGAATGAAGAAGGACAGACAAAAGTCTATAGAGATTTCTGTAGGATTTTTAGCCTTGACAAAGGACACCCACTTCTTCCAGGATGACTCGTATTGCCTTCTGGTGGATTTTGTTTTGTATTCCTCTTAGAAGTCCAAGCATTTCTTCGAGATCCCAAACCTCTTCTTGATGGCTAGGGAGAGAAAATCATGAGATGAAGGTCTCAAGTTTTCCATGATGAAGCGAAGACAGTCGACTTCTGACCTTGCTGGGAGAGAACTGGGTTCGGCAAGGGAATTAGCTTGCGTTGTAACTCCAGGATCAATAGAAACCAGTTTCTCCGGGGCCATTTGGGTGCCACTAGGGCTGCTGTTCCTTGGAAGGTTCTTAGCTTGATGAGGACTTTCAACAGAAGGTTGGGTGGAGGGAATAGGTAGATCTTGGACCTTCTGTTCCAATCCAGGGACATGGCGTCCACCGCCTCCGCTAGGGGGTCCTCGTATGGGGCCACGTAACGAGGAAGTTTCTTGTTGTCGCTCATTGCGAAGAGGTCGATTTGCAGTTCCGGGACTTGAAGGGAGATGAAGGAGAATGAGTCTGCATCTAGGGACCATTCTGACTCTATCGGGGTTGTCCTGGATAGAGCATCCGCCGTCACGTTGCAGAATCCTTGTAGGTGAACTGCTGAGAGGTGCCATCTTTTCTTGTCCGCCAAGTGGAAGATGGGTAGCAACACTTGGTTGAGTTGGGGCGATCTTGAGCCCTGACGGTTGAGACATCTGACCACAACGTCGCTGTCCAGAGTTAGACGGATGTGAACTGAGGGACTTGGAGACAGCCTCTTCAGAGTGAGAAGGACCGCCATGGCCTCCAAGATGTTGATGTGAAACGTCTTGAATAGGGGAGACCATGTTCCTTGAACTTGCCGTTGATGGGAGTGACCCCCCATCCTTCTAGCGATGCAACCGTGTGGATAACGACCGATGGAGGCGGTAGTTGGAGATGTACTACTCTTTTCAGGTTCTTTGCCTCCGACCATGGCTTTAAGAGTGAGTGAAGCTTGGTTGGCAGAGGTCTCTTGAGATCTCTTCGAGTGATTGATGCGTATCTTCTCCAGACTCCCGATGCATTCTTTGGCTGTGCTCGTAGCACTGGGTCTGTCATTGACGCGAACTGGAGGGAGCCGAGCACCCTTTCTTGTTGTCGTCTTGAAATCCTTTTGGATTTTAGGAGTCTCTTGACAGATCCCGCTATTTCCTTTCTTTTCTCCAGAGGGATGGAAAGGCGGTGTGACTGAAGGTTCCAATGGATTCCTAACCATTGGAACTTTTGAGCTGGAGAAAGTCGAGACTTTTTGGTGTTGATCTTAAAACCCAGATGTTCCAGGAACTGGGTCACCTTTCTGGAAGCTTGCAAGCATTCTTTTGAGGATGCGGCCCATACCAGCCAATTGTCCATGTAGGCCATCACCTGGAGCCTTGTAAGCGTAGCTGTTGGACAGTCGTTTCTGCGAGCTTCATGAAGATCCTTGGGGCTATGTTGAGTCCGAAGAGCATAGCTCTGAAAGCGTACTGCCTTCTTTGAAGCCTGAATTCTAGGTAGGAAGAGGCCTGGCGATTCATTGGAATGTGCCAGTAGGCATCCGCTAAGTCTATTGAGACTGTGTATGCCTTTGGAGGCAGCAGGGCTCTTATGTGCTGAAAAGTCAACATTTTGAATTTGTTGTTCGCTATGAACTTGTTGAGAGGGGACAAGTCCAGAATGACTCTGAGTTTGCCGGAGTCTTTCTTGGGAACACAGAATAGTCTTCCTTGGAACCTAGTGGACTTTACCCTCTTGATCACCTTCTTGTTCAAGAGTTCCTGGACGTATTCTTCCAGGACGGTGGTGGAGTGTTGGAAGAATTGGTGGAAGGTTGGAGGTGGTGTTACCCAGCTCCACCCTAGTCCATTCTTGATGATGCTGTGAGCCCAAGGATCGAAGGTCCAACGATCCTCAAAGAGGCGGAGTCTTCCTCCCACCGGAAGCACTTCATTGCTTCTGGGGTCCCGAGGGTTTGCCACCTCGGCCGCCTGCTCTCTTTCCTCCTCTCCCTCGGGATGGACGTCGAGAGGAGTCTTTGCAGGAGCCTATACCTTTGGGACGAAAGGTAGTAGACTGTCTTTCATAGGCTAGTGTGAAGACTGGTGACTGAGTCACCACAGGCTGGGGGACCAGCTGAAATGTCTGTTGGGGCTGAGCCACCAACTGGGGAGCAGCGGAAGTTGGAAACTGGCTCTTAGCCTGCCGCTTCTGGGGTCTAGGCTTCTTCGTTTTCTTCTTAGGTTGGGGGCCCTCATCCTGAGAAGATTGCCTCTTCTTAGACATGCCCCACCTGTGGAGAAGGTTCCTATTCTCCATGGCGGCTCTGTTGACGATCTTTCCACAAAATGTTGGAGGAAATCAATTTCCGGGGTTCGTGTTTAACCGTGGCATCCACAAACACGAATTCTCTGAAGGCTTTCCGGGCCCTAATGAAGCTAGAGAAGTCCTTCACCGGGTGACGAGATGGGTCTTAGCCAAGACCATGTAAAAGCATAGGGTCAGTGTGTCCCCGGCCATCGTCTCCATTTGGACCTGAAGAGAGAGAGAGGCAGCCAGCCTCTCCTTCATGTCCTGCTCCCGACGCAGAAGGTACTCGGAGAGCTTGGGGAGGTTCTCGTTGAACTGCCGTCCAGCGATGTCAGCCTCCAACTTTCCCATGGAGAAAGTTAACTGGATGTCTTTCCAGTTCTTGTCGTCGGGAGGTAGGGCGAGGGAGAGGGGCCTACATTCTTCTAGTGTAGGGCAGGGTTTCCCTTCCTCCACCACCTTCAACACTGCCAACAGGGATTTGTCGGCAAGAAAGGACGGGTGTTTCTTGCTTAAGGCTGGCACCTTGGAGTTGGTGTAGCCCTTACTCTTGAGGCAGCCGGCCAGAAGAGATTGAGCCTCTGAGTGGTCGAAGATGATGACCTCCTTAGGCTCGGTTTCCTCCTTGGAAACTGGCTCGGACTTAAGAAGGATGTAACAGTCCGGATATGCTTCGAAACTAGGCGAAAACTCCACCTCTTCAAGGGGGACGGCGCCTAACTTATCGTTGATGAAGATGCGTCCACTCGTGATCGGCATGTGTTCTGCATGCCTCCATGGGTTGGTCACTGAGCAAGGAGGAAGCTCCTTAACGGTGAGCTTCCTCGGGGTCTGTTTCGAAAGATGAACGATCTCCCTCTTAAAGTCTTCGTCCCTCTGGTGAAGCCTTTCGTCCAGGAGTGCCACCAAGGCCTGGAGGTTATCCTGGGTGTCCACTTTCGCTGGTACAGGAGAGGAAGAAGTAGAGGGGACAGGTTACGAAATTGCAACGGAAGAAACAGAGGGGGCACGGGCGCCATCACCCTCAGAGTCAGGAGCCTCCGTATGCTCCTCCTCTTCTCGATCCTCGGCCATCAGGGTCCTTTCGGTGGTGTCCGACACTTCCGACATCCGTTCCACCTCATCAAGATGGAAGTCTCGAAGTGCGTCCGATTCGTCTGGTTCAACCGTCAGCTGGACGCGGGGAATCTCTGGTTTAGGGATAACAGCATCCGCAGATGCCTTGGGAAAGAGCAGCGCTCTCATCTTCTCATTAGGGAGATAGGGCCCCGTGGCTTTCTTCTGGAAACCACGCACCCATTTGCGTAGTTTCTCCCGAGCGTTGTCCCAGGCCTCCGCAGATAGAGGGTCCTCGAACGCTTCATGGAGCAGGTCTTTGCATACCGTGCAAACCTGTGGGTCCCAATACGAGGAGTTCCTTGGGCAACGGAACAGCTGGCGTGGGTTCAGCACGCCAGGTGGCCATAAAAGTCTGGGCGCCGAACGCTGCAGAAGGCGCTCTCACACCGAATGTACTCCTCCTGTAAAGAAGAAAGGTGTACATGAGTCTACAGAAGTCTATATCATTGACTTAAAGTAATCTTAGATTAGTCATAAAGTAATTTTACTTATAATATAAGACTCCTTTCTAAGTGTAAGCTTAGGATAGATAAGCTGGAAATGAAGCAGAAAAGACACATACTTGTGCATCCCGCCCAGCCAATTGCCGTGACCCCATATCATATCTAATTCTAAGGGCTCCTTAAGAGCACCTTAAGAGGGGGGGGGAAGGAAAATCCACAAGGGATAAACATAGCTTAGACTTCCTTCAGAGTATTAGTAATGGTGAGAGGGGGAGCTGAGTTCATTCAGCATAGAGAGAAAGGGGGAGAAATTATTCTCCCCGATTCAGGTAGGTCCCGGCTAGGGACTGTGCATGGATGTACAGAGTATGCTAGAAGAATTTACTGCACAACTATACACCATAGTTTTCTGACTAGGGTATGTACTATACCGTAGATGTACTGGCTACTGTATAGATACTGCCGGCAGCAAGCCGGCAGGGTAGAGGTGACAGTCCACTGGAATAGAATGATTAGGTGGTGCCGGCAGCGTGACGGCAAGCCGAAAGCGCGCCGGGCGCCGGCAAATCTCCATCAAGGGGGAACCCTTCCCAGCCATCAGTCTATGTGGCAGAGAAAGGGTGAAACATAGGGATGATGGCAGATCGCTGGCAAGTCGGCGGCCCCCGACAGTTGACAAGCAACCGGCATAGGTACTCAAACCCTGACATCAATCAATGAGACAGAGAGGATACCGGGGCTAAGCTGACGGCTGTTGCGGGCAGGGTAGTGTGGCAGTGGACTGGCACTGATAGATACAGAGACAGCATGGAAGGAGAGGGAGGGAAGGGCAGTAGCTCACTACCCATACCCCACCTTCTTCCTGAAGGAGTGTTCAAATGGAAGGGAGAGGATGGCACCCTTTCATCTAGCCGCAACAGAGCCGGCAGTCGGCTAGAATTGCGGGTGGCGGCCCAAGGGAGGAACGAAGAACACTCTAAGATAGAGAGGTCTTCCGCCGGCAGACCGAGCTGTCGTATGCTATCCCATAGTTCGACTATATGCGGGAAGCCGCTAACCAACAAGAGGACCGGGCCAACCCCACAACCCGCCGGCACACGGCCGAGTTGTAGGATGGTGGACAGAGGTGTAATGGCTAGGCCATCACTAAAGGACAGAGGGGGAGGGGTGAGGGTCCTAAGGAGGAATGTAGGGGAAGGCTTCAGCACCCACCGACACCCCAGAGGAGATTCTGTTCCAGTACCAACACTATCCCAGGTGTAGGGAGAATTCGATCTCCAGCCTATGGTAGGTTAGGACATTGAAGGAAAAGCGATACTCTACCGTCCTAAACTATAAGGAAACAAAATCCAATGGCCTGCCTAACCAAGGGACAAGTCCCAGGACCAGGGAAGGCAGGTGTAGGACAAGTCGCTAGGCCACAGGGAGGAAGGGTCGTAACCCTACCAGGTGTGGACTAGGGGGAAAGGTAGAGCCCGCCCACCTTTGCCGACCAGCAGAGATCATTCACCTAATGGGGTAGCTGGGGGCAAATGACTAGTACTCTGAGGTTCTGTCACAAACTCAAAGCTCATGCACTATGGCTAGGAGTGGGGAAAGAAAATCCTAGCCTAACCTCACTTGAATACGATTCAAGATAAGTAGGGCTAGGACGTAGCCTAGCTACCTCAAAGAGAGGAGGTTACCTTGGTAAGGTAACAGGGGAGTAAGAAAGTATACAAAAGCCCTAGCGTTAAGTTAGGGGCAAGGGAGTTGACTTCCAAGATCATCGAAACCCCTTGTATACTTCCTAGAAGGCCAAAATATGTGCAATCACTGAATCTTATATGTATAAATGCCTAACATATTCATTTCAGAATATAACACTAGGAACACTTATTATATCATGCATGAAAGTAAACGAAAAGCAGCTAGGCTATCGAGCCTAGGGGCAAGGCTAGTACTCTAGCATACGAATTCGGCTACCTACACTTGCCGAATATGAATACTGTCAGCATAATATAACTAATTCTTAGCAATGAACACTAAATAACTAATGCTGATAATTAGTTATAAGACCGAGAGGTTGTTCAGGCTAAGTTAATAAAGCATGCGAAGCGAACAACAGCATCGGCGTCATGATGCCTCCGGTCAAGGCACAGCTCTGCCACAAAACATGGTAATTTAAGATAAAAGGGCGTTACTTGACGTCCAGAGCTGATTTATACAATACAAGAATATGGTACTTAACTTTCCAGAAGAAGGCGAGGCAGAAGATTGCGACAAGATGAAAATACAAGAGAATAACTAGGAAAAACCACCTGTTCATAAACGCTACGTAAGAAGGAATGAGGATGGCGCGCAACGGTGAAGTCAACCAAGATGGCGGCCAACATGGCTGTGGTTGTGACGTCATCCGAGTACCGTTACAGTAACGGAGGAGGAGAACTTCATAACGGCTCCTCCCATAACTTGCCACCAGCTTCCCCCTCGAAGCGTAAACGCTATGTGGGGTGCAGATAGCTATGTGGCGTGTCAAGCATACGTCCCCTGTTATTATACGATATCCTAAAGGGAAACCTTATGGGTACTCGCACCAGAAGTTAGAATTCTGTGAAACCTTTAGTTTAATTCTCTGGGAATATCTACTGTAGTCATATATACCCTTAGGAAGCTACTGTAGGAACCTTCTATCAAGACGACATGGGTATCTCACCCAAAAATAGATTTTTCGCTTCGCTCAAAATCCGTTTCTTTGGCGAACAATCAGCTAGGAGACACACACAACTGCATAAAATAAAATTAGTGTTAATCACACTTCATTAGTCTACTTTAAAAAACCAAGTAGAAGTTTTACACAAAGTTGTTTGAGTGATGGTCTTGAAAAGCAGAGTAAATACGCGACTTGGTTTCGTTGCAGTGACTCTAACCCGACTGACTATTGGGCGTGGCACATCGCCGGTCTTGCCATATGGCATCCTTGGGAAGATGCCACAGGTCTTATGCGAATCTAGGGAATAGTTTGCTTGTCTCCAACCGGATGCTTATCCGGAAGGCCTTCGTCTCCCAGCTGTTGCTCTCCCAAGCAGTCTGTAAGAACAATGAGGTGACAGAAAAAAACCCTTTGTCTTCAGATTGACATGGAGACAGAATCCTGTCGCCGTTGGAAGCTGAGATAGCATACATTCCCAAAACAAACTAGCGGGCTGAGGTAAATCACATGACCTCCAACAGAGGTTTCAATCGATGTCTACGTGAAAAATCCCCCCTTACCAAGTTACAGTTATTCCTGGAACTGTGATAAATTCGAAAAAAAAAATCACGTCAAATTTACCTTAAATTCAAACCCCAACATTACTGGTCAGCCGCAGTTCGCTACGGGTGCAAAAAATCTCAACTTCTCAAAAAAAAAAAAAAACTCAAACAGCAACAAACTACAAAATCTGAACAAAGCAAGTTCACATATTTCATAAGAGTAGTTGTGCTGTCTAATTATGAGTAAAATAGGAACTATAACACAAGATATATAATGTGATTAAATGAAACCAAAAAACAAACTCAAAAAGATAACATACTCAAAAAGATTATATACTAAAAAAAAAGAAAAAGAACAAAAATGGCAGTAAATAACTCTGAAAACCAATACACATGAGTAAATATGAATAAACAAATTACTGAAAAAGGTTACATAGGTTTAAATAAAAAAATTATGACAAGTGATTCCGAGAACAATGCATATCTAGACAACTTTAGGCAAGCAAGAACTAAGAACATAAAATATCCAAAGGTTACACATTAGCAACTGAAATCCAAAGATTTCCTTGAGTAAAACAAATCATACGAAAAAAAAAATAAAATACTCCACTTAGGATTTTAATCCTCAGGTGCGCCTAAGCGACAACTTTGCTACTCTTAGATCACAGGGGAGGCGTTACATGGTTCAGTCTCACTCTCCGCCCTTGATTCTGTAATTAGAGACATGGTATAATAACAGTTGACAAAAAATCACAGTACAGAAAACCCAACCATTCACTAGGGAAAAGAAAAATATATATAGATCCACAGAGACCTCATAAGTAAAAAGAGATACATATCATACAAAAATCCCAAAGGTAAAATGAAACATACAGGATGGCCATCACATATAAAGGAAAAAATCACCAGAAAAATCATCAATCATAATATTCTCATATAGCTATATCACACTAGCAAAGTGTTTAGAAACCAAAGTACTAGTAGATAAAAACACAACACATCTTTGTGCGCAATCAACCTACAGGTGATACCTCCTGGGTTGTTGCGTCTTCAAACCGTTCCTGTGACTGTACGTTCATCCGTACACCTGACGGCTCATTTGGACACACCGGAACCCCACCATGTGTAGGAATTTTCCCTCGACCTTCGCCGGTGTGAGACACCTGGCTGGCGGTCCTCCTTGGAACTTGTGTTTCTACAGCCAAAGTTTCCCTTACCAGCAGGGGATCTGTCAGCATGACTGCTCCGACTCCCTCTATTCTCCGCCATCAGAGACAGGCAGGACCACACACTATTGGCCTACGACATATATCCAGTCCTCACAGGACGGCAAGAAACACACATATACTAGCTAAATAAAATCCTAGCTCAAAGTTCTATGTGAGATTTTTAAATCCACAAATTGTTCGAAAAAAGGGAGGTGATCTAAGGATATGGTTCCGAGTATAGTCAGATTAAGATGAACTAACATGTAAGACACATTCACACCTGGCAAGATGACAGAAGCATTCAACACAGAAGTGTCCCTAACTGTCACTCGTTCACTCTTTCTTCTCCTTTGGCCAGGTAGACAATACCCGTCCCCTTGAACAGAACACCTGTCCTGATGAGTCACACATCACCTTGTACTTTAATTCATGTCTCACAGACACAATCCAACGATGTCCTAAATTAATATTTCCCTTTCAAAGTCAACCTTTACCTCGAACCTACAACTATGCACAAAGCTAGGCTCTTCCAGGTACACATCCAACAAACAGACACGCGCGGCAGGCGCAAAAAGTGCATACACAGGTTCAAACAACACATGTGCTTTCCCTATCCCGCACCTATCTAAATTAGGCAAAGTCACAGCGCAAGTGTCTCTCTGGTTCACAGCAAAATATGGCAGATCAACCGATATCCGAGGTGCGAATTCCTCTGTTCTGGTCAGTGTCCACAGTGACTTTACTTCAAACAAACAAAATCTGAATCTTCATTTTTGTCAGGTATCTCTACGGAAAAATAAAACTTGCCCTGTAACTTAGTAACACTCACGGATGACATTCGATAGAGTTCCGCTAAATTATTCTCTAGAGGAGGAATAAACATTAGCACTGCCTCATGAATTTTCTTAATTATTCCCAAAAATTCCCTGGGGGGTAAAATGTCGGATGTGATTTCCCCCATTTTTGACACTTGTTGAATCTGGTTGGCCACGTTCTCTAAGTGTAGAGTTAGCTCACTAGCTACAAAAGCTAAATGTGTAGCGCTTTCTACATAAGTCACATCATTGGAGTTGTTGTAACTTCTCCCCGAAATCATTAATATATATATATATATATATATATATATATATATATATATATATATATATTGATATATACATATATAAATATATGTATATATATATATATATATATATATATATATATATATATTGATATATGCATATATAAATATATATATATATATATATATATATATATATATATATATATATATATATATATATATATATGTATGTATATATATATATATATATATGTATGTATATATATATATATATATATATATATATATATATATATATATATATATATGTATATATATTATATATATATATATATATATATATATATATATATATATAATTTATATATATATATATATATATATATATATATATATATATATATTTATATGTATATATATATATATATATATATATATATATATATATATATATATATATATATATATATCTACATCTATATATATATATATATATATATATATATATATATATATATATATATATATGTGTGTGTGTGTATATATTTATATATATATATATATATATTTATATATCTATATATATATATAAATATATATATATATATATATATATATATATATATATATATATATACATGTATATATATATATATATACATATATATTTATATTTATATATGTAAATATATATAGATATATACATTTATATATATATATATATATATATATATATATATATATATATATATATTTATATTTATACATGTAAATATATATAGATATATACATTTATATATATATATATATATATATATATATTTATATATATATATATATATATATATATATATATATATATATATATATATATATAAATATATTTATATATATTTATATATATATATATATATATATATATATGTATATATATTTACATTTATAGATATATATATATATATATATATATATATATATATATATATATGTGTGTGTGTGTGTATATATATATGTATATATGTATATAAGACTAACGAGGCCGATCTGCAGTTCTGGGACTTCTTGGGAGATAAAGGACAATGAGTCTGGGTCTAGGGACCATTCTGACTCTATCAGGGCTGTCCTGGATAGAGCATCCGCCGTTACGTTGCAGAATCCTTGTAGGTGAACTTCTGAGAGGTGCCATCTTTTCCTCTCCGCCAGGCGGAAGATGGGCAACAACACTAGGTCGATTTGGGGCGATCTTGAGCCCTGACGATTGAGACATCTGACCACTTCATCGCTGTCCAGGGTCAGTCGTATGTGGACTGAGGGACGTGGGGACAGCCTGTTCAGGGTGAGAAGGACTGCCATGGGCTCCAAGATGTTGATGTGGAACGTCTCGAATAGGGGAGACTATGTTCCTTGAACTTGACGTTGATGGGAGTGACCACCCCCATCCTTTTAGCGATGCGTCCATATGGATGACGACCAAGGGTGGAGGTAATTGAAGAGGTACCATCTTTTTTAGATTCTTTGCCTCCGACCATGGCTTGAGGAGTGATCGTAGCCGAGTCGGCAGAGGTCTTTTGAGAGCTCTTCGAGCGTTAGATGTGTATCTTCTCCAGACTCCCGATGCATCTTTTAGCTGTGCTCTTAGCCTGGGTCTGTCACTGAAGCATACTCTAGGGAACCGAGCACCCGTTCCTCTTGTCAACTTGAAATCTGTTTGGATTTGAGAAGTCTCTTGACAGATCTTGCTATTTCCTTTCTCTTCTTCAGTGGAATGGAAAGACTGTGTGACTGGAGGTCCCAATGGATGCCTAGCCATTGGAACTTCTGAGCTGGAGAAAGTCGAGACTTTTTGGTGTTTATCTTGAAGCCCAAATGTTCCAAGAATTGGATTACCTTTGTGGAAGCTTACAGACATTCTTTTTCTAATGCTGCCCACACCAGCCAATCATCCAGGTAAGCCATCACCTGGACGCCTTGTAAGTGTAGTTGTTGAACGATTGTCTCTACGAGCTTCGCGAAGATCCTTGGGGATATGTTTAGCCCGAAGGGCATGGCTCTGAAGGCGTACTGTCTTCTTTGAAGCCTGAATCCTAGGTAGGAGGAGGTTTGGCAATTCATTGGAATGTACCAGTAGGCGTCCGCCGTGTCTATCGAGACTGTATATGCTTTTTGAGGCAGTAGGGCTCTTATGTGCTGAAGAGTCAGCATTTTGAACTTGTCGTTCATGATGAACTTGTTGAGAGGGGACAAGTCCAGAATGACTCTGAGTTTATCGGAGTCCTTCTTGGGAACACACAAACGTCTACATTGGAACCTGATGGACTTTACCCTTTTGATCACCTTCTTGTTCAAGAGTTCTTGGACGTATTCTTCCAGAACGGGGGTGGAGTGTTGGAAGAATCGGTGGAAAACTGGTGGTGGAGTGTCCCAGCTCCAGCCTAGTCCGTTCTTGATGATGCTGTGAGCCTAGGGATCGAAGGTCCAACGATTCTGGAAGAGGCAGTCTCCCTCCCACCGGAAGCATCTCATTGCTTCTGGTTACCGGAGGGTTCACCTCCTCGACCGCCTCCTCCCTTGCCTCCTCTCCCTCTGGAGGACGTCTAGAGGAGTCTCTGCCGGTGCCTCTACCTCTGGGACGAAAGGTAGTCTACTGCCTCTCGCAGGCGAGCGTGAAGGCTGGTGACTGAGTGACCACCGGCTGGGGTACCAGTTGGAAGGTTTGTTTGGGTTGAACCACCAACTGGCGAGCAGTGGTCGCAGGAAGCTGGTATTTAGCCTGACGCAGCTGTGGTCTTGGCTTCTTGGACCTCTTCTTCGGTTGGGGGCCTTCATCCGGAGAAGATTTCCTCTTTGCTGACATGCCCCACTTTTGGAGAAGGTTCCTGTTCTCCGTGGCAGCCTTGTCAACAATCTCTTTCACCAAGTCATTGGGGAAGAGATCTTTCCCCCAAATGTTGGAGGAAATCAGCTTCCTTGGTTTGTGTTTCACTGAGGCAGACGCAAACACGAACTCTCTGCAGGCCCTCCGTGCCCTGACGAAGCTATAGAAGTCTTGCGTCAGAGTAGCGAGGTGGGTCTTGGCTAAGACCATGTAGACGCCTGGGGTCCTCTGTTCCCCAGCCATCGTCTCCATATTCACCTGGAGGGAAACGGAGGCGGCCAGCCTCTCTTTCATGTCCTGCTTCCGACGAAGGAGATACTCAGAGACCTTGGGGAGGTTCTCACTGAACTTTCATGCAGCGATGTCGGCTTCCAACTTTCCCACGGAGAAAGTTAACTGGATGTCCTTCCAGTTTTTGTCGTCGGGGGGTAGGGCAAGGGAGAGGGGCCTACATTCCTCCAATGTAGGGCAGGGTTTCCCTTCCTCCGCCGCCTTCAGTACAGCTAGAAGAGACTTCTCCGCAAAGGGGAAGACCATGGTGTTTGGAGCAAGAAAGGACGGGTGTTTTTGGCTAAGGACCGGCACCTTCGAGTTGGTGTAGTCCATGTCCTTCAAACAGCCAGCTAGCAGTGATTGAGCCTTAGCGTGGTCAAACATAATGAACTCCTTCGACTCGGTTTCTTCTTTGGAAACAGGTTCAGAATTGAGGCGGATGTAGCAGTCCGGGTACACCTCAAAGCTAGGCCAGAATTCCACCTCTTCTAGGGGGACAGCACCTAGCTTGTCATTGACGAAGATCCTTCCGCTAGTGATAGGCATGTGCTCGGCATGCCTCCATGGGTTAGTCACAGAGCAGGTGGGAAGGTCCCACACGTTCATCCTCCTCTGAGGCTCACGTTGCTTCGTCAAGCGAAGGATTTCTTTCTTAAAATCCTCGTCCCTCTTGCGGAACCTCTCCTCGAGGATCGCCATCATGGCCTGGAAATTGTCCATGGAGTCGACCGCTCCTGTGGGCACAGGAGTGGACGATGTAGAGGGGACTGGTTCCGAGATGACTACGGAAGCGACAGAGGGTGCGGCGGTGCCTTCTTCTTCGGAGTCAGGAGCCTCTGTAGGTTCCTCTTCTTGACCCTCGGCCATCAGGGTCCTCTCGGTGGTATCCGACACCTCTGACATCCTTTCATCGTCGTCAAGATTGATGTCCTGAAGTGCGTCCGAAACATCTGGGTTGACCGTCAATTGGAGGCAGGAGATCTCAGGTTTGGGGATGACAACTTCTCCCTGGGAAGATAGGGCCACGTGGCGTTCTTTTGGAAACCACGCACCCACTTGAGCAGTTTCTCTCGAGTGATGTCCCTCGACTCCGCAGACTGGGGAGCCTCGAACGCCTCGTTGAACAGGTCCTTACATGTCATGCACACCTGTGGGTCCCAGTACCTCAGAGATCCCTGGGTGACGGAGCAGCTGGCGTGGGTTCGGCACGCCAGGTAGCCGTAGTAATCACAGCGCTGAACGCTGCAGAAGGCACTCTCACACCGTATGTACTCCTCCTATAAAGAAGAAAGGGGTACATGAGTATGTGGAAGTCTATAATGATAGACTTAGAAAAATACTAGATTAATCTTAATGTAATCATAATTAAAATAAAAGATTCCTTTCCAAGTGTAAGCCTAGGATAGGTAAGCTGGAAATGAAGCAGGAAAGACATATATTTGTGAATCCTGCCCAGCCAATTACCGTGACCTTTTTCCATTACTAACTCTAGGGCTTCCGTTCAGGTAAGCCCTAAAGGGGAAGCTATCCCGTAGGGATAGAGTAGCGTAGCTAACACTTCCTCCGAGGTATTAGTAGCGGTGAAAGGGAGAGAGCTGATGATCAAAGAGCATAGGGAAAAGGGGAAAATAATTATCCCCAATTCAAGAAGGTCCTGGCAAGGGACTGCGCATGGATGCAGAGAGTATGCTAGAAAATTATCTATTGCATAACTATACACCATAGTTTTCTGTCTAGGGTATGTACTATACCACAGATGTACTGACTACAGTATACAGCCATACACAGTGCGGCGGCAGGGTTAGAGAAAGAGGACAGTCCACTGTCGTAATATGAAATAGGTGGAGCCGGCAGCCTGCCGGCGCATCGAGGGCACACCAGTTGAGGGTAACCCATTCCAGCCATCAGTCTATAGGGCGGGAAAAGGGAGAGAGCCTCAAGTATTGTTGGCGGACCGCCGGCGGCCGGCAGGCTACCGGCTGTAGGTACCCCTACCCTGTCATCGATCCATGTGACTGAGAGGAGACCTAGGCTACACTCTCGGCTGTTGCCAGCAGAGTTGTGTGACAGTGGAACGGTCCTTGATTGAGAGAGAGAAAGCCAAAAGGAAGGGATATGGAAGGGCGACATGCAAATTAACACCAATAAACATATTAGAAAATGAACATTATTTTGATTATTAATTTTCTCTCTGTTAATGAAATCGTACACTAAATGGGTAATTTTACCCTGAAAATATAGACTTGGATTTCATTACAAAAAATAATGTGGCTGGATGTCGCCACTGCACCCCACCCCCACCTACTTTGATCACTCTAACAGAAAATTGTCTCTTCATCACAAACTTTCCCTTTACTTTATATTACAGCTGGACTCTTCTTCTTGCACAGGGAGCATATTGAAACTAAGCAAGGCCTTAAAACAATATTTCTTACAAGCTAAAAATAAATCATCTCCCAAGATAATAAATTAAACTGAAAACTAATCATCAACCTAATGCTAAAACACGGACAAAAATAACCATAACAAGTGCTCCAACACATATTGTTATTGTAGCCCAATATATCGCCATGAAAACAGTATAATATGAATATAAACATGAGTATTGACCAGTTTTTCATGAAGGTATGATTTCAGTCGTAGCTATGGCTGGGTTTTGGAAATTCAGGTTATTATGTGTGGAAGAAATTGCTTTTTTAGTCTATAAGGAAAATTCGAAATGATATAATTTCTCGGACCTTTTACAACGTAAAACTTATAAAAATAGAAAATAGCTATTTGACCATATATGGCTATTTTCTAGGCCTCCGATTCTGTACCGTTTTCTCGCCGTTTTCGTTTTGACGACTTGACTATTTGACAGCTCACCACACACTCCAAGTTACTTTCACAATAAACGATACTTTACATTAATGTAATTATGTACTGCACAATATGTATGAAATTTAAGATCAACTAAGACTACAAATTTTATACATCAACCACTAACCATTTTCATACGAAGTTCTCCGCAGCCTTGAAGAGTACAGTATGTACTGGTGTAACATATACAAATACATGATTATTTTACATGACAACATGATTCTGCTCAAAAAGGACCAAAGCGGAAAATACACAGGTGAGGAGAGATGATGCAAGATTGACAGTTGAATAAATGACACATGAACTTCCAAAACACAATAAATCATTTTTCTAGATATAACTATGATAAAGCTGAAGTTGTTTCAATAAGTCCAGTTAGGAGGTTTCTGCAAGGCAACTAGTTTATCATTTTATGTTATTAATGACCATTAATTAAACTTTTTTTTTTCCAATTGTCCTGACTTATATTCGGAGAAGACCTTTATATTTAGGACAATCAACATATACCTGGCTTGCCTATCAATCACAACCCAAACCTTAGCATAGGCTAATATTGTGTGCCTCATTGGCATAAGCTAGTAGTACTATTCAAAGTCTGGTCTTCCTTTGTATTGGAGGTTGAGGGAAAGGCTGATTCCTGGAGTATTATTAATTATGTACTTCTTACAAGTGCTTGCACATTAACAGGTTCTCCAAAGCAGTACCCTGTAATACAAAAACTTCATTTATGACAAAGATCTTATGTCAAACAAAAGGCAATTCGCAGCCTAGGTTATACTGTATTCCTACCTAACCTATTGTTTACGCTGTATAGTTACCATGGCAAGGCAAGATTAAACACTTTCTCAAAATCTTGTAATAATATTGCAAATCTTAACTTATGGTTGGTGACACAATTCCAACCACATGCAAGCTTAGCCTATATCAATTGAAATGTATGTGATATTACTGTACCTTTACTTGATGTTTCTCTAATTTTAAACGATAACCACAAACGAACAATATGATGTGTCGTTGAAACATGTAAATCGTAATAACAAAAAGTGCATACCTTTTTAAAGGGATATTAATAATAATAATGATAACAATAATGAGGGGAGCGTCACCTTTCCCCTGTCTACTCATCGTTGTCGTCACTGAGCTCACCACAAACAGCTAAGGTCTAAGGTCACAGAACTACGCCTTTATTTACCTTTTTGGGCTCAAGCCATGACTTCCTGATAGAAGGTTCCATCAGTAGCTTCCTGAGGGTATATATGACTACAGTAGATATTCCCAGAGAATTAAACTGAAACTTTCACAGAATTCTAACTTTTGGCGCGAGTACCCATAAGGTTTCCTTTTAGGATATCGTATAACAACAGTGGACGTATGCTTGACACGCCACATAGCTATCTGCACCCCACATAGCGTTTACGCTTTGAGGGGGAAGTGTGGCAAGTATGGGAGGAGCCGTTACAAAAATCTCCTCCTGCGTTACTGTTACGGTACCTAGTGACGTAAACAAACGGCAGCCATAGCTGTCCGCCATCTTGACTGACATCACATCCGAGGGCTTCATTCCTTACTTTGTAGCGTCTCTGATCAGAGTGTTTTCCCAGTGTTCGCTATTTTTCATGTCGCAATCTTCAGCCTCGCCTTCTTCTGGAAAGTTGAGTACCATATTCTTGTATTGTATAAATAAGATCCAGCCGTAAAGTAACGACTTTTTGTCCTTAAATCTTGTGTTTTGTGGCGGAGCTGTGCCCCAACCGGAGGCGTCATGTTGCGACGCTGCTGTTCGCCTCGCATGCTTTATTTAATTAGCCAGAATAGCCTTCTCGGTCTTATAACTAATTATCAACATTTGTTATTTAGTTTTCATTGCTAGGAATTAGTTATATTATGCCAATAGTATTCCTTTTCTGCGAACATAGTTAGCCGAACCCTATGCTAAATTGCTAGCCTAGCCCCTAGGCTCGATGCCTAAGTGTTCATATTTACTTCTTGCATGATATAATAAGTGTTCCTTGTGTTATATTACGAAATGAAGATACAGTGAGCCCTCGTTTATCGCGGTAGATAGGTTCCAGACCCGACCGCGATAGGTGAAAATCCGCGAAGTAGTGACACCATATTTACGTATTTATTTAACATGTATATTCAGACTTTTAAAACCTTCCCTTGTACGTAGTACTGTTAACAAACTACCCTTTAATGTACAGAACACTTCATGCATGTATTGGCGTGCTACTGTTATAAGCACACATTGAGTATGAGTTGTTTTCAGATGTATGTAAATGGTAACTGAATACATCTTAATAGTTTTTAAGTCTTTATTCTATAAAAACAACAGAGTTAAACATCTCCATCACTGGAGGAAGCTGGGTTGGTCCAGATGACCAATTCTGGTGAAGTTTAGATATGAACTGACTAAATTATCGATATCACAGATATCGTATGCTTGGTTTACTTTAGCCACGTCACAAAATCGGAAGACACCTGCATCCGGTGACGTCACAAACTTTCACACGATGAGACAATGTGTTGACGTTTAAGAAGAATGTCAAATTGCTGAGACTTGCATTGTATGTCCTGTTTACGATTTGAATGACTACAGCAAATACCAGGGTTAGCTCCTCCAACCAACATGACATATTACGTCATTTGTTTTAAACATGTAATATTAACTATTCTAATCATTACATAAGCTCGGCCAGCTATCTCAATTTTTTTTACAAAAATTTAACAACAAGCCGAAACATGGTTATTAGGTGTGACTGGACATACGTATTATTCTTTGTTTAACTTTAGCCATAATCAACTGAGGACGAATGTCCAAATATGCACATTAAAAAATAATAACAATAATGCATACAAAAAAGATATTACCAAAGCAAAAAGAAAAATGCATGATAAAACCAAGATCATATATATGGTACATTGCTAGCAAATGATTACATGGTACCAAAAAACAAAACAACTTCTGACTTACATATGATTCGGTAACTTGATAAAGAATAATTGTTACCTTTGTCAGAAACAAAATACTAAATTTTTAGTGCACAAACACGAATTCCTGGTACGTACACGTACCATGGTTTCGTACATATATATATATTTATATATAGGGCTGATATATTTTATTAGATGCCCATAGATTCTGTTATATATTTTATTATTTTTTTTTCTCTCTTTTCTTTTTTAACATTCCGGCTTATATATTTTTATTAGATGCCGAGAGAAAAAATAATTTATATCCTTTTTTATTTTATTTATTTTTTTTTAAAATGTTGTTTTAAATGTATTTTTAACAATGCAAATGTAGAAAATTTCTTTAATTACATATTACTAGCGTACTAATCAGCTTTTCATACAAACATCTTCCCGACAAATTACTCCCTTAGCGAATGAGGTGGCCACTCAAACAGCTTTGAACTGGATCAAATAGGGGGTATTGTCGGGGCTAGGCAACTCATTCCTTTTTAGCTGCTTGCTGTGCCGTAACCTACGCCAAACAAGGATGTTCACGGCGATAAATATCACCACCGTGAAACACAAACCAGCCAGTAGTATGGGGTGAAGAATTTCTTTATAAGTCGGTGACAGGTGGTCCTTTTCGGTAAGTTTCATCAACCGCTTTGCCACATGTCCGTTGTACGGGAGAGGAAGTGCTGGCATTGTAGAGGTCCACGTGAAGTTCGCGAAGTAGGCTCGTTCTCTGATGATTGTCCGTAGACCAGTCACCATGGAATTCGGGGAAGTCCCGACACAACCATCTGCTGCGACGAAGATATTGGTGAAGGACGTGGATCCGTCAGGGCATGATATTTTGAAGCCGTCCTTGTCGTATCGTATCCACGAGCCATTATTCAGTCTGCAATTGAACTCTTTATTGTCAAAGGGATAAAGCCTATCCAGACAATTTTCACTTGTATGGGAGAGAGTTTTTATGGAATTCAAATGAGTCAGCTGTACATATTTTTCTATCCATTGCGTCTGAACAGTGAGTTAATTGATTTAAGTCTTTAATGACCGTATATGTTTCCGTGTCTGGGGAAATCAATACGTGTCCTGTCAAACTGGATATTACTGGATTTGAGTGATTCGTCATGAAAGTCGGAAATGGTGATATCCTGTAAGATTGCCAGGCATCAGAAGAATCAAAGGGAATTTTAATCCTAATCTTGTTATTATCTACGTTTACTGTAATTAGGCTGTAATAAAATTCTAACCTATGTTCGTCTAACAAAGGAACATAGCCTAGTTTATCCCTTCCGTTCTTCAGAATTAATTTTAAGTAACTTATAGGCAACAAATGGGGCGACAATACACCTTTAGTTGCTAACGTGATAGCTTCTACATAATCCTTGGATTTCTCAATGAAATGTGTAATTCTGTTATGTATGTGATCTATCTTTGAATCATAATACGTTAATGTTGCCAACAAATCCTGTACTTCCATAATTTGAACGATATTATCTGAATGTTCATTTAATGAATCCATAATTTTATTGATTGAAGCTAACTGATTCCTTAGTTCTGACATAATCAATTCATCTTTATGAGTCAAGAACTCAATTTTCTTATTTTGATTACTAATTTTAAGACGATTGGAAATTCCTAAACCTAAACTTGCAACAGACCCAAAGATGCTTAATGCAGCATAAATAAACGGATTCCGTCTTTCTTTCTGTTCGTGTCCTACAGTCCACATCAAAAGGTCATAAGCCAAAGATCCTGTCTCGCCAGTCTTATTTTTCAAGTCATCAGATAGCATATCTGCAACTTTTAATGTTGATCCAAGCAAACTCTTAGCAGTCAAATGAAAATGTCTTCTATGCAACTCATCCAATGATGCAGAAAATCTTGAAATGGCGGTTCTTAAGCTAATGACATCATTCTCTTGAAGAAAAATTGCTTGCATATTCACTTCTACAATTACGTTGGTTGATGTAATAAAAATGTCTTCTTGTCTTTCAACTATATTGCCATATTTAAAATATATATTTTTAGTCTTAGAGCTCATCCCATACGAGAAAAATGTCTGAGCGAACAATATCACTCCCAACAACAAAAAATTCATCTTGGAAACCTGTAACGAGAAAAAATATATGTAATTACTCCTGTATTAAAAAGAAAACTTTTAATCACATAAAACAGAATAAAATTTTCCCTCACTTCTTTTCCTCTCTTTTCTTTTTAATTTCTTATGTGAGCCAATGGTACTATTCTCTCATCCGTGGGTTGGGCTACGTTTTGAATTCTAAACCTATTGGCTGTTAATGTTTCCAAAATGTTAAATGGGCCTTCAAACTTAGGTGTTAATTTATAGTTGAGCCCTTTTCTGACATTGATTTGAATATAGATGTTATCACCCACGGTATATGTTTTAGTTGGTTTCGCTATTTTATCATGATTCCTTTTCATTATGATTTGTGATTCTTCTAAATTCTTTCGAAGGATATCATATCGACTTATACTTGCATTTATACATTCTTTTAAAGGATTTGATAAATTAGTTGTAGGCGTTAATACATGGAAAGGTGTTCTAACTGGGGTACCATACAATGCTTCATGCGGTGACATTTTAATTGATATATGATATGAATGATTCAGAGTACTCAGTGCCGCCGGTATTGCAATATCCCAGTTGGGGTCTGATCCCCCTAGTGTTACCCTCAATATATTTAATATCTTCCTATTTGCTCTTTCCACTAGCCCATTCAACTCTGGGTGATATATCATGGTATTAATCTTCTTTATGTTGAGGAATTCACACAATGAGGTAAGAAAGTGATTATTAAGTTCACCACCCGAGTCTGAGATTATCATGTGTGGAATTCCATGTTTACAAATGTAACACTCGTAAAACTTCCTAGCGCATTCAATCGCTGTTTTAGTTTTAAGCGCTATTAGTTCTGTATATCAAGTTAAAGCATCTATAATTACTAAGAGGTGCTTATTTCCTCTGTCTGACTCGTAAAATCCTGTTAACAAATCTAAATGTATTCTTTCAAAGGGTTGATTGGGCACAGGATAAGCTCCTAGGCTGACAGGTGTTTTCGTATGCCCTTTGTTTTCCTGACATGTGCGGCAATTAGCTATGTGTCTTTTTATATCTGTAAGCATTGTATGCCAATAAAACAATGATTTGGCTTTCTGTGACATTAATGAGAACCCAGGGTGTCCATGTAATGGATTTGAATGCAACCAATTCAGGACAGTGGAAATAAGTGAGATTGGTACTACTACCTGGTCGTTAGTTACATGTGGTGTATTGCGGGTTTTCTTTGTCACAGTCCTACACAGAATATTATCTTTGATTATATAATTCTGCTGCTTATACTTTATATATTCCTTTTCTTTATGATTACCTTTCAAAGCATTTATAATTGTTTCTATTTTCTGATCTTTTCTTTGCTCAGTCTGTAACAATTCAGCACTCCAGCCTAAATCTTCTTGTTCAGATATTGTTTTTACAATAGGCATGGATGTTGATATATCTATTAATTCAGCTAAAGGCTCCGTACAAGATGACACGGAGTTGCGTGATAATGCATCCGCAATGATATTTGCTTTCCCAGGTAAATACCCGATTCTTGCGCCAAAATCTTGAATGATCAAATGCCACCGAGTTCGTTTAGGGCTGTGACTGAAGCCTTTAAAGAACTCTGTTAGTGGTTTATGGTCAGTAAGAACCTTAACGGGATAACCGTAAATTATGAACTTAAAATGCACTAGCGAATTAACAATAGCTAGTCCTTCCTTGTCTATTACTGCATACTTACTTTCGGAAGTTCTCAATTTTCGAGAATAGAAAGCTATCGGGAAAAACTGTTTATCATATTGCTGAAGCAATACCCCTCCTACTCCTAAGTCTGATGCGTCTGTTGCAATGAAGAATTCCTTACTGAAGTCAGGAAATTTTAAGATAGGAGAACTACACAGTTCATCTTTCAAAGTATTAAACGCCTGTTGATGTTGCTCAGACCATATGAAATCTACGCCCTTCTTCGTAAGATCAGTTAAAGGAGCGGCTATTATTGAATAGTTGCGTATAAAACGCCTGTAATATCCACTACAACCCAGAAATTGCTGTATTCCCTTGACAATAGTAGGTATGGGAAAATTACGTATAGCCGACACCTCATCTTGGACTACTTTAAGACCTTGGCTTGACACCATGAAACCCAAATATATTAATTCTGTTTTGAAAAATTCACACTTACTAATCTTTACCCTTAAGTTATGTTGTCTTAATCTCTGTAGTACTAGTTCTAACTTACGTAGATGTTCTTCTAAGGTGTTGGAAAAGATTACAAGATCATCCATATAGGCATGCAATATATCCCCTAACAAGTCTCCAAACACTATGTTAATCATTCTTGTAAATGTTATAGGAGCACAACGTAAACCAAAAGGCATCCGTAAAAATTCATAATGTCCCCTGGCTGTGCTGAAGGCTGTGTATGGGATACTATCTTCTTCTAATGATATCTGGTGAAAGCCTTTAAGTAAGTCCAAAATGGTAAAATATTTATTCTGACCTAACAAAGACAAAATATCGTCAGTACATGGCACTGGGAATCGATCAGGGATCGTTTCCTCGTTTAGACGACGAAAGTCGACGCAGATACGCCATGTTCGATCTTTTCTCGGTACAACTATTAAAGGAAAATTATAAGGGCTGTTTGATTTTCTAATGACTCCTTCCTCTAACATTTTACCTACTTCATCATTTATTTCATTCTGGAATTTCATAGGGAGTCTGTACGAGGGTACATATATAATTTTCTGCTTGTCCTTTAACCTTATTTGATGCTCGATCACATCTGTTTTTCCTAAGGATCCATCCGTAGTGGAAAAGACATCTTGATATTTAGTTAAAAGTTCAAAAATTTTCTGCTGAATTTCTTCGTCTTGAATGTCCTTACTGATTTTATTTTTAATAGATCGCAAAAGGGATTCATCCGCAACTGATTGAGAGTGATTGATTTCAGCAACGGTAAGAATACGATGTTTATAAACTTCTACATCCAAGATATGTTGATTTTTGTGAATTACTAAAGTGTTATTTAAATGATTACAGACTTCGATATTACATTGCTGATGTGAGCCTACTGTATAAATAGCTTGTGTGACAGACAATCCGTTGGTTTTCAAAGCACCGGATAGGATTAATATTTCAGATCCCGGTAGTGTTTTCTTTATTTGCACTATTAAATTCGAAGGTATGTTTGGTTCGATAGATTGCGTGCAAGATGATATTACGGGTGAACGAGAATTCTGCTGGGTCGCGTATATTATTTCTTTATTAGTGAGATAAGTTATTGGTTCTTCAACGTACGTTACGGTTACATTTGTCGTCTCCTTTTTATCCAAAACTGACTTTAAGGTATTAGAAGACTTATAGAATTTCCCTTTGATATACACGCCGTGCTTGGCAGGAGCTAAGATAATGTTCTGATTTGCCATAGATGGGTATCCTATAATTACAGCTGGATACATATTAATGTTTTTTACAACAACAAATGTATCGGCAAACGTGCGATTACCGACTCTGAACTGAATATGAGTTATGCCTATGACGTTTAATTCATTATTTCCTATACCTGAAAGTCTAATTCCTGATTTTTCAATCGGAAAGTTCGAAAACAACAAATGATGTGTCTTCAAATCCATAATATTACGTGGACTACCAGAGTCAAAAAATAACGTAAAGGATTTGTGTTCTAAATTTACAGCATATAAGGTTGGCCGTAACTCATTTTGGCTTATTATTGTATGAATTCGTTGCAAATCTACGGGAGCATGCACTGTTTTACTTAATTCGGCCGTGTGTTTCATAGGAAAATCTATTGTCTCACAATTATCTGATAAAACATTAAATTGATTATTCAATACTATTGATGTTGACATGAATGATCTTGACCCAACATCACTCTCTTCCCCTCTAGAGTTAACTATGTGGTATTTGCTTTGCTCTGCACATTCTGAAAATTAGACTGACCTTGCGAGGTCTGGTTTGACGGCCCAGGCTCAGCGATATTTGAAGAAGTGTTTGTTTGTTTCGGACTCTGAACTGCATTGACATTTGGTTGTTTCTTCTTATTGTTAAAATGAGGATTTTTCTTTTTATTTCCATATGGGACTGACTGTGGAATTGACTGTGTATTTCTAGGATATTGTTGTGTCTTACGCGAGTAGCATTGACTATAAGAATGCGTTGCTGTGTTGTGAACTGAGCAAAATTTCGTTCTACAGTCTGCGCTTATGTGACTTTGACGTTTGCAGTTGTAACACGTCACTCCCGCTACTGGACTGTTAATTACGTTCACTGTTTGTGGTTTTGTTTCATTCTTAGCAAAAACTTGAGTTAACACGGGATTGAGATCTGGACACTTGGACATGTGTTTCTTTATCTGTTTATAGACATCCAATTCCGTACTTGCAGGCGTTAACTTCTTATCAAAGCACCGCACTAAAGCTTCTGGCAACATAAGTGTCATGCAAGTTAAATACATTAATCGTAAAAAATCTTTCACGGAGATGTTATCGTTAGTAACCCAAGTGGAATTACCTAAAATGTCCTGATATTCGTTAAGCCTATCAGCTATGAGAGCTGCTCTCTCAATAACATTAAGCCGATTCATAGTGGCTTGATTAAGTGTATTTCGTAACGTTAACACTACATCCAAGGCTTCCTCACCCCCATAGATCGCTCGTAACCTAACTTTGAAATCATCCCAAGTAACTGCTTCTTGAAATGAAACACCTCTTAAATATGCACTCGCATCCCCCTTAGAAAAATCTATAAAACTTTTAGCTTCTTGTAATTGTACAAAAGGATCTACGATTTGTTTGGCATTTAAATGGGCATCAACGGATGAAATCCATGACTCCACATTTTGTGGCAAGAACCCGTTGACCCGACCTTGAAAAGGAAGGATTGCTGACCTGGCATTTACAAGCGTCACAATTGGAGGAGGATTAGCCTGGCCTACACCACTAGGTCCAGGGGTAGGGCTGACAGGAGGAGCCATGACTGCTGTATTTTTTTTTTCTATCTCTTTGACCCCTTGCAATTCTATCAAAATATCTATATGAGTACAGACGCCCACTGCGTAAATGCATATGTATAATAAAATTCCCCCAACAATGTTACTAATCCCAAAACATTTCCCCAAGAGTTTCTGAAAGAAAAAGGAATTAGCACAAAGAAAGAAAAATTCTAAATGAGAATTCGGAGTTTCCTATAACAAAGTTTAGCAATTCACTCACCCCAGTAATAATCGACTAACGACTTGTGATAACTACACTTCACTGCCCAAACTGGAATGAATACAAAATATCTGTACTTAGCTTATATATGAAGTCGACACGTCCTCTCTCCCTCTCTCTCTTGATGTTTTGTTAGCGATGTCTCGTTCTAGTTTCTTGTTGAATGTAGTTCTTCCTGGATATGTCTTGCAATTGTTGAACGCCAGTCCTTGGGTTTCCTTGGATGTTGATTGAAGATTCAGGTTGTATTCTAACATATGTTGATGTTAGCTTTTCCGTTGGACTTAGTCAAAATTGTAGATTCTTGTAGATAATGTTGAGTTCTTGAAGATCTTTCTCAGGTTTTACAGCTTTTATTTTGAAGTCTTGAAGATCTTTCTCTGGTTTTACAGCTTTTATGTTGAAGTCTTGAAGATATTTCTCTGGTTTTACAGCTATTATTTTGAAGTCTAGAAGATTTTTCTCTAATTCTTAGAGTTTAACCGCTGTCTTAGAGTTTAATCGCTGCCACCATTTATTGGCGTGCTACTGTTATAAGCACACATTGAGTATGAGATGTTTTCAGATGTATGTAAATGGTAACTGAATACATCTTAATAGTTTTTAAGTCTTTATTCTATAAAAACAACAGAGTTAAACATCTCCATCACTGGAGGAAGCTGGGTTGGTCCAGATGACCAATTCTGGTGAAGTTTAGATATGAACTGACTAAATTATCGATATAACAGATATCGTATGCTTGGTTTACTTTAGCCACGTCACAAAATCGGAAGACACCTGCATCCGGTGACGTCACAAACTTTCACACGATGAGACAATGTGTTGACGTTTAAGAAGAATGTCAAATTGCTGAGACTTGCATTGTATGTCCTGTTTACGATTTGAATGACTACAGCAAATCCCAGGGTTAGCTCCTCCAACCAACATGACATATTACGTCATTTGTTTTAAACATGTAATATTAACTATTCTAATCATTACACATGTACTACAGTACCCTAAACTAAAACAGGCACAAATATTAAAGGTGATTTTATATCATGCGTTTCCTAAACACGCCAAAAGCACGATAAAAAATGGCAACCAATGTTTTGTTTACGTTTATCTCTGATCATAATGAAGAAACAAATGCATTCACACATCTGTGTATAGGTTAGTTTTTGCATCGATTATATCGATTATTCAGCACAGCATGTTGATTTTGTTATTACCAATGTTTTACTTAATTTTTCTTAGGACTTCCAAAAGAAATGTTTTTCTTTATGACGCCGCCTGAAACGAAGGCGTCATAAAGTACGTTCAGTAAACAAACGAAGGCATTTAACGCGCATGATGAAAGTGATAAATAATGATATTACAATAAAAGCTTTTAGAAAATATGCTATTACAAATATTATTTATCGTATCTATATAAAATCATACATACATAGCAAAGCAAGAAAACAATTTACGAGAGAGAGAGAGAGAGAGAGAGAGAGAGAGAGAGAGAGTTGATTTACATACGTAAATGTAAATTTAAAAAAAAATAGCCCCATTTCATATAAAATAGGTTATTACAAATATTTTACTTTATCATATAACAGTAGTCTGTATAATACTGTAAAGTTCAGTACAGTATGTTGTTGTTATAGTCGTGGGGATGAAATTCTCACGAAACAAAAAAACACGGCATTCAATTACAACAGCTGATCCATTCTCTCTCTCTCTCTCTCTCTCTCTCTCTCTCTCTCTCTCTCTCTCTCTCTCTCTCGTGTTATACAATACTTACATATAGATGAAGAAACTAAAATTAGTTTTCTTAGTGTCAATTAAATACGAAACGAAAAAATTATGCCGAGTTTACATCCATTTCAATCGTTGCTAAAAATACGGCATCCGATTTCATCAGCAAACCACTATTTTTTGGGCTCAAGCCATGGCGTCCTGATGGAAGGTTCCTGTTTGGTAGCTTCCTTGGGTATAAGACTACTAAGATATTCCCAGAGAATTTAACCACAGGTTATCACAGAATTCTAACTTCTGGAGCGAGTATCTCAAAGGTTTCCCTTTAAGACATCGTAATACAACAGGGGACACGCATGTCTGGTCGTGCCACATAGCTATCTCCACCCCGAACAGAGTTAACGCTTCGGTGTGTAAGGGCTGAGAATAGCTGGGAGCCGTTCCACAGCTAATCTCACTCGTGGCTACTACTGATACTCGAGACGTAAACAAACGGACGCCATTGCTCTAATGACGTCACGCGCGTCTTTATCCTTTGTTTAGTAGCTGCCCTACTTAGACGGATTTTCCCTTGTGTGAACTTTATCGCTTTGCATCTTCGCTATGTCGTTACCTTCAGCCTCGCCTTCTTCTGGAAAGTTGAGTACAAGGTTCCAGTATTGTTTAATTAAGCTCTGGCCGTAAAGTAAATATTATTTCGCGAAATAATTGATGTTTTGTGGCAGAGCTGTGCCTCTACCGGACCCGCCATTTTATGGCGTCGTTGTTGTTTGCATGTCTTATTTAGTTAGCCACAACAACGCTTCCGGCATTATATACTAATCGAATACATTAGTTTATTTAGTCTTCATAGCTAGGAACTTTTATATCGTGTTTAGACGCTTTTTATCGGTCATCGATTGACCTCATACCAGTCGGCTACTATAGCCCCCAGGCCAGGAGCCTATATACAAGTGTTCATGCATGATTTATCAGTGATCCTAGACTAAGTTATGAAGATAGTGGCATTATTATTTTACAATACTTTTGACTAGTGATGCAAATGTTTTCGCCTTCAGGGACCATATAGGGGATAGGCTAGTCTGTGATTCTTTCTAGCCTAACCTAACCTTAGGACCCCTATATGCTTCCTTCATCCCCTGCCTTGGCACTCCCTCTATTTAGCCTTGATCCCTTTTCTGAGTAAAGGGATTTATTGTCTAATAGAGTATTATATCGCCTCTCAGTCCTCCCTAAAGGAATGAACCCCCTTTAGGATTGCGTCTGAGAGTGAGGTTAGGCTAGCCTACCTCTATGGCTAGGATAGTCTACGACTTTCCTGCGATAGCGATACGTCTTCTTCCTTGCCTAGTTCAGGACTTTTAGCCCTGATCTAGGCCGGGTTAGGAAGGTTTCTCTGTTCCATGCTGAAACTGTACTCTTGCACCGTTTTAGCCGATCAGCCTAATCTTAGGTTAGGGAGTGTCCTCCCTTCCCTTTGTGGCCGCTCTGGTACAGAAACCCTTCCTGGGAAGACCCCTCTCTTCTCCCTCCCCACCTATCTCTTGTATAGCCTAGCCTATGCTTAGGTTAGTTTATACTCATCTGTCCCCTGTCCTACAAATCCTCCTTAGGGTGGATGAGTAGGGCTACCCGAGCTTCCCTGTGCTGTCCGCTCTGGTACATATACCTTCATAGTGTCCTATAAGGTTAGTTACTAGTGTAGCTCTGCATAGGGGAGTCTCCCCCCCCCCTCTTGGGTGTTCCCTAGTCCTCCCTTGGGCTACCTGCTCCCGGTCCCTAGTGACCCCTGCTTATGGATGCTAGAGCCTGTCTCTATCATGGGTACACCCCCTCAGGGAGGGGGAGGGATGTCTGGAACCCTGACGGTACTTCCTGCATCCTTTCCCCCCTCCCCCTGTCTCTCTATCTATCCGGGTGCCGGTCTCTTGCCGCCTCTACTGCCGGCAATACCTGCCTCCCTCTTGGTGACTTCCCTACCCTTGCCGCCAGCCCCCCGTGTACCGAGGGACTGCCGGCTGCCGCCGGCTACTACCGGCAGCTCTCCTACTCCTATCTAATCGTCCGCTTGCCGGTCGATCTCCGGAGTGCCGGCATATACTGCCGGCAACCCGATACTACCTGTACCATCCTTACCCCAGTCACCAATCCGGCATCCTCCGGCTGCCGGAGCCGCCGCTCCCTGTCTCTCTATCTATCCGGGTGCCGGTCTCTTGCCGCCTCTACTGCCGGCAATACCTGCCTCCCTCTTGGTGACTTCCCTACCCTTGCCGCCAGCCCCCCGTGTACCGAGGGACTGCCGGCTGCCGCCGGCTACTACCGGCAGCTCTCCTACTCCTATCTAATCGTCCGCTTGCCGGTCGATCTCCGGAGTGCCGGCATATACTGCCGGCAACCCGATACTACCTGTACCATCCTTACCCCAGTCACCAATCCGGCATCCTCCGGCTGCCGGAGCCGCCGCTCCCTGCCGGCGTGCCGCCGTTGTGCCGGCGGCCGCCATCCTGGTATCTTACTGACTTTGAAATTGTCTGTTCTAGTGCCAGAATCTATGCTGGAGCGAGCTCCGGCGTGCCGGCGGCTTGCCGGATGCCCCGGAGGCGTCAAGAATACTTGCACCCCCTCTCTGTAGCTATCATAAGACTAAGATAGCCCTACCTTGCAAATAGATAAGCTGCTTTGCTTCTAAGATCAGTACCTAGTACTGCTCTATTAGTGATCATGCTGTCTCTTTGCATTCTTCTATTTCCAGCATGCTATGTGCATCTTAGCGCGGCTGGTTGCCAGAAGCAGTTACCCTTAATGAGGCCTTCTGGCTCTTATCTGGGAACCGAATGAATTCGATCCCAACCTTGTCCTTGGCTTTCCATGGAGTTCCAATATAATGGGAATCCTAGGAAACTATATCCAATGATCTCGGTCATTTGGATTATCCCAGGACCAAGCCTATGGTAACCAGCCGGGCGAGATGCATGGAGCGTGTTCTCCTTTACTGTTTCACTCTCTATGCATCACACCTTCCTTAAGTTAAAATTAATGATTAATATTAACTTAATTTAAGAGCCATTCCTATGACTCCCCCATACTCATTTTCTCTTTCTTCCACAGGAGGAGCAGATGAAGTGCGATTTCGCCTACTGTGCTGTGAAACGCTCGCAGTTTTACGGACATACGGCGTGCAGGACTCACGCCCCTTGCTCAGACAAGAAAGGGGATTGGAAGTTCTGGAATCCACTGGAATGTACGGTCTGCCAGGCCTACCTAGTTGAGGCCTTCCATAACCCTCCCTCAGCGGAGGTTAGAGACATTGCTCGTGAAAAACTGCGCAAGTGGGTGCGTGGTTTTCAGAGAAATGCTACTGGACCGTACCTGGCCACCGAAGAACTGAGGTCCCTGTTGTTCCCTAAGGCCTCCCCTGACTCAGTGGTTCCAAAGGAAGCAATCCCCACTGTCCAAATTACGGTGGAACCTGATGTGGTCATGGCTCAGTCCATGCACGAGTGTCGTTTGGATTCCGAGGATGATGAACAGATCTCTGACGTCTCGGAAGACACGGAGAAGACGCTTATGGCTCAAGGAGCCGAAGAGGACGAAGACAAGGTGGAATACACCGAGTCGGAGATTGGAGCTACTCCCTCGTCCATCCCTCCGCCTACTCCTACACCGACGGAAATGTCCCTTCCGTCTACCTCCTCGACCCCGGATCCTTCCTCTTCTACCCAAGAACTGATCCGACTGATTAGAGCTGTCATGGACGACAGACTGAAGGAGAACCAGGAGTCCATCAGGTCTATGATTGGATCCAGAGACACGAAGAAGATCTCGGTCAAGGATCTCCCAGCTTGCTCTCATGCCAACCCGTGGAGGTATGCAGAGCATATGGTTATTGCGACCGGCAGGATCTTTGTTAGCGACAAGATCGGCACGGTCCCGTTGGAAGATGTGGAGTTCTTCCCAAGCTTCGAGGCCTACCCGGACTGTTACGTCCGACTTCGTTCCGAACCTGCCTCGAAGGAGGAGACCGAACCTAAAGAAGAGATAGTGTTCGATCTCGCAAAGGCCCAGGCTATGCTAGCCTCCGCATTTAAGAGCAGGGGCTTTACCTGCTCTAAGCTTCCTGCCTTGAGCAAGAAGCATCCTACATATGTCGCACCTGACACTGCGATTCTTCCATTTTTGGAAAAGGCCTTAGCTGCATGCCTTAAAGCGGCGGAAGAAGGAAAACCCTGCCCTGCACTGGAGGAGTGCAGACCCTTCTCCATCGTGACACCCCCTGACACTAGACAATGGAAAGATGTCCAACATACTTTCGTCGTGGGTAGGCTCGATCCTGACGTCGCCGGACGTCAGTTTAATGAAGACCTCCCTAAGCTCAATGATCACCTCCTTCGCCGGGAACAAGACACGAAGGAGAGGCTTGCGGCATCTCTTTCTCATCAAGTCCAACTTGAAGTTATGGCCTGTGACACAGCAGTACCTGATCACTACATGGTACTGGCCAAATCCCACTTACTCACGGTAATGAAGGACTTGTACCATTTCATAAAGGCTCGTAGAGCCTGTCGTGAATTCGTGTTTGTCGGTGCCACCGTGAAACACGAACCCCGGAGGCTGATTTCCTCCAACATCTGGGGAAAGCACCTGTTTCCTTCTGACCTTGTCAAGGAAATAACTGACAGAGCCGCCACGGAGAATAGGAACCTTCTCCACAAGTGGGGCATGTCCAGAAAAAGGAAAACCTCTCAGGACGATGGACCTCAGCCTAAGAGGAAACCTCAGAAGCCGAAACCCCAGCAACGTCAACAACGACGTCAGTTTCCGGGACCCGCTACCTCCCAAGTGGTTGCCCAACCACAACAGACCTTTCAATTGGTCCCCCAACCGGTGTTGTCACAGTCACCGGTCTTCACCCCTGCCTTTGAGCAGCCATCCACTACCTTTCATGCCAGAGGTAGAGGCTCGTCCAGGGGTGCAAGCAGAGACGCCTCTCGTCGTCCCTCCAGAGGTAGAGGAGGAAAGGGAGCTAGCGGCCGAGGCAACAAGTCCTCGGGACACCAGAAGCAATGAAGTGCTTCCGGTGGGAGGAAGACTCCGCCAATTCCAGGATCGTTGGACCTTCGATCCTTGGGCACACAGCATCATCAAGAACGGTCTAGGCTGGAGTTGGGTGCAACCACCCCCAATCTTCCAGCGGTTCTTTCAACAATCAACCCCCATTCTGGAAGAATATGTTCTAGACCTCTTGAACAAGAAGGTGATAAGGAAGGTAAAGTCCACCAGGTTCCAAGGGAGACTGTTTTGCGTTCCCAAGAAGGACTCAGACAAGCTCAGAGTCATTCTGGACTTATCCCCCCTCAACAAGTTCATAGAGAACAACAAATTCAAGATGCTGACGCTTCAACAAATAAGGACCCTTCTGCCTCAAGGTTCCTACACGGTCTCTATAGACCTGGCGGATGCCTATTGGCACATTCCAATGAACCATCACGCTTCCTCCTACCTAGGATTTCGACTCCAAAGAAAAAGCTACGCCTTCCGGGCCATGCCATTCGGCCTCAATGTGGCCCCTCGGATCTTCACAAAGCTGGCGGATGCCATAGTACAACAGCTCCGCCTAAGAAACGTCCAGGTGATGGCCTACCTCGACGACTGGCTAGTCTGGGCTCCATCGCCCGAAGAGTGTACAAAGTCTTGCGACGAAGTTACCCAGTACCTAGAACACCTGGGATTCAAGATCAACGAGAAGAAATCTCGCCTCTCTCCGGCTCAGAAGTTTCAGTGGCTGGGAATCCACTGGAATCTTCAGTCACACCGCCTTTCCATCCCCCAGAAGAAAAGGAAGGAAATAGCAGGGTCTGTCAAGCGACTACTGAAATCCAAACGCATTTCAAGACGACAGCAGGAACGAGTTCTAGGCTCTCTACAATTCGCCTCAGTGACAAACCCAGTGCTTCGTGCACAGCTAAAGGATGCCGCGGGAGTCTGGAGACGATCGGCATCCATCGCTCGAAGAGACCTCAAGAGACGGCTTCCAAACAGACTTCGACGCCTCCTAGAGCCGTGGTCGGAAGCAATGGCCCTAAAAAGGTCCATTCCTCTCCAACACCCTCCTCCATCACTCAACATCCACACGGATGCCTCACTGGAGGGCTGGGGAGGTCACTCCCACCTGAAACAAGCTCAAGGGACCTGGTCTCCACTATTCAAGACGTTCCACATAAACATCTTGGAGGCCATGGCGGTCCTTCTTACTCTGAAGAAGCTATCCCCGCCGCCCTCGATCCACATCCGTCTAACCCTAGACAACTCGGTGGTAGTTCGTTGTCTCAATCGCCAGGGCTCAAGATCGCCCCAGATAAATCAGGTGCTTCTCCCAATCTTCCGTCTGGCGGAGAAGAAGAAGTGGCACCTGTCTGCAGTTCACCTACAAGGATTCCGCAACGTGACAGCGGATGCTCTATCTCGGACAAACCCGATAGAGTCGGAATGGTCTCTAGACGCAAGATCATTCTCCTTCATCTCTCATCAAGTCCCAGAACTTCAGATAGATCTCTTTGCAACGAGCGACAACAATCAACTTCCTCTGTACGTAGCCCCGTACGAGGACCCCAAAGCAGAAGCGGTGGACGCCATGTCACTGGACTGGAACAGATGGTCGAAGATATACCTGTTCCCTCCCACCAACCTTCTGTTGAAAGTCCTCTCCAAACTGAGAACCTTCAAAGGGACAGCGGCCCTAGTGGCTCCCAAGTGGCCCCGGAGCAACTGGTACCCCCTGGTCCTGGAGCTGCAGCCCAAGCTGATCCCTCTCCCGGGCCCAGTTCTCTCTCAACAAGTACAGAAGTCGACTGTCTTCGCTTCATCATCGAAAATCAAGGACCTTCATCTCATGATTTTCTCTCCCTTGCCGCAAAGAAGAGGTTTGGGATCTCGAAGAAAAGTCTAGACTTCCTAGAGGAATACAAGACCGAATCCACGAGACGGCAATACGAATCATCCTGGAGGAAATGGGTCTCCTTTGTTAAAGCAAAAAATCCTAAAGAAATCACCATTGATTTCTGTATGTCCTTCTTCATTCACCTTCATGGACAAGGATTAGCAGCCAATACGATTTCAACCTGCAAATCGGCTTTGACTAGACCAATTCTATATGCTTTCCAAATTGATCTGTCCAACGACATCTTTAACAAACTGCCGAAAGCATGTGCTCGCCTACGCCCAGCACCCCCTCCGAAACCGATCTCCTGGTCACTAGACAAGGTGCTCCATTTCGCCTCCAACTTGGACAATGATTCATGCCCCCTCAAGGATCTGACTCAGAAAGTTATATTTTTATTTGCTCTCGCCTCGGGAGCTCGAGTCAGCGAAATAGTGGCATTATCAAGAGAAGAGGGACACATCCTGTTTGCTGATTCAGGAGAAGTGACCCTCTCCCCTGATCCGACGTTTCTCGCCAAAAATGAATTACCCACCAAAAGATGGGGCCCTTGGAGAATATGCCCCCTGAAGGAGGATGTCTCTCTATGTCCAGTAGAGAGTCTCAAGGTCTATCTTCGCAGAACTTCAAACTTTGGTGGAGGCCAACTCTTCAAAGGAGAAACATCGGGCAGCGACCTGTCACTGAAACAATTAAGAGCGAAAATCACCTACTTCATTCGCAGAGCGGATCCGAACAGTACACCCGCTGGTCATGATCCTAGAAAAGTGGCATCTTCTCTGAACTTCTTTCAGAGCATGGACTTCGAGAGCCTTAAGAACTTTACGGGCTGGAAGTCCTCGCGAGTTTTCTTTAAACATTATGCGAAACAAGTGCACGAAATCAAACATTTTGTGGTAGCCGCAGGTAGTGTTATGAAACCTGCACCTAACTCTGCGTAGAACAGTGAGTTACTTGGGACTCTAACTCTTCGGGTGCCTATGTTGACCCTCGAGTGATTCATAGTGATGTCTAAAAACACTTAGTGCTTTTATAACTGTTCTTATCCCAGGTGAAATGTCATAGTGTCACACAAGTGCCGCATGCCTTGAGCATGATGTGTTATTTAAAGACTTGCGTTCCTCGAGAACGAGTACCTACTAATCCTGAAATTCCCTTTCAGATTCAAGAGCAAGCCTTTATTTCTATGTACATTATTATTACTGTAAATGAACTTTACTTTTGCTGTAAATTATTTAATTTCTGCATTGTGAAATAAAATTTCTATTTTATTACTTATGCGTCTCTTTCAGCTCCTACTTACTATGAAATACATACTGTCATAGTTTTATTTATTCCTCCTTTCTTATGGTCATGAAGAATTTAAGATGTCTATTCCTAAATTATATTCACCTTGTCTCAGTAAGGTTCCTACACGAATACTTACTTCTGATAATCAGGAGATGAACTCTACACACAGTGCCCAACCACCACTGGCCTACTTCAGAATGTTCCTATACAAATATCAAACATTCTGCTTCATCTCTAAGCTCTTAAAAGCTCTTCTGTCAAGATGAATAGCCCTTCAATACCACTTTGACGTCGGCATAGCCCATGGGAACTTCCTACCAATGGGGGGCAGGATACTTCGTTCCTATGGTTCTTACCTAAGATTACTTTGCTGTTTTGTCAATGCCTAGGCACTTAACTCTGGGGGAAAATCTACCACGATACATTGATTCTCTGGTACTCTTCCATCAGGACGCCATGGCTTGAGCCCAAAAAACGGATTTTGAGCGAAGCGAAAAATCTATTTTTGGGTGAGATAGCCATGGCGTCCTGATGGACCCTCCCTACTACTTCGTTCAGTTTGTTCCCACCCTACACAATTGTATCATGGTGATGGGCAGCAACTGGCGCCAGGATAAAGACGCGCGTGACGTCATGAGAGCAATGGCGTCCGTTTGTTTACGTCTCGAGTATCAGTAGTAGCCACGAGTGAGATTAGCTGTGGAACGGCTCCCAGCTATTCTCAGCCCTTACACACCGAAGCGTTAACTCTGTTCGGGGTGGAGATAGCTATGTGGCACGACCAGACATGCGTGTCCCCTGTTGTATTACGATGTCTTAAAGGGAAACCTTTGAGATACTCGCTCCAGAAGTTAGAATTCTGTGATAACCTGTGGTTAAATTCTCTGGGAATATCTTAGTAGTCTTATACCCAAGGAAGCTACCAAACAGGAACCTTCCATCAGGACGCCATGGCTATCTCACCCAAAAATAGATTTTTCGCTTCGCTCAAAATCCGTTTTTTGGGAAACATCATTTTATTCTAGAAAATTGCTACTCTTTGAATAGTTAATTGCACATTAAGAAAGCGTGTACTTTTGTTTTTGAATTTCGGGTGTGTTTTAAAAATCGAGTATTGTTGACTTCTTTTTGTTTTACTTTAGGCTGTGATTAGATCAGCTGACGTCTAGCTGCCGCTCTTGAGAGTGTACGAATACACTAACAAAGTATCGTTTATACCATTTTTTAACTTATTCAAACTGTCTACAGTATACAGTTGATATTACATAAGCACCAATGTGTTATAACCTATCAAATTTTTTTGTTAATTACATTTAAAACAACACACACACACACACACTCTCTCTCGCTCTCTCTCTCTCTCTCTCTCTCTCTCTCTCTGTGGGCTACTTTTCACCACCTCCCATTCCTTACCTCTCTCTATCTCTCTAACAAATGATATCTTTGTTGCTCCTCAAAGTTTCATTGATATTGAAAATCAATCATGATTCAATTTTCCTTACTTTCTCCAATCTCGCACCATCGGTCATATCGCGGTAATTTCGAAATATCCGGAAAATCCGCGATATATGTATATACATACGTTATGAAAAAAATCCGCGGAGTGGTGAATCCGCGATGGTCGAACCGCGAAGTAGCGAGGTATCACTGTATAGGCATTTATACATACAAGATTCAGTGATTGCACATATGTTTTTTTGCCTTCTAGGAAGCATACAAGGGGTTTCGGTGATCTTGGTAGTCGTCTCCCTTACCCCTAACCCAACGCTAGGGCTCTTGCATACTTCCTCTCCCCCCTCCGTTACTTTATATAAGGTAATCGCCTCCCTCTGAGGTAGCCTAGGCTACATCCTAGCCCTCCTCACCTCGAATGACTTTCGGGTAGGTTAGGCTGGAATTTTTCTTCCCTTTTCCTTCCATAGTTCATGCGCTTTGAGTTTGGGACAGAACCTCAGAGTACCAGTCATTTGCCCAAAGCTCTCCTTTAGGAGAATATACTCTCCTTCTGGTCACTGCTGGAGGGCGTAGGTGGTGGGGCTCTGCCCTTCTCCCTAGTCCATACTTGGTTGGGTTACGACCCTTCCTCCCTGTGGCCTACCGATTTGTCCTACCCCTGTCTTTCCTGGTCTAGGAGACTAGCTCACCTAGCCTAGGTTAGGCAGTCCAATGGGATTCTGCTTTTTTATAGTTTAGGACAGGACACTAGTGTTGTACCTACTCTGAGCTAACCTACCCTAGGCTGGAGAATGGACTCTTCCTACCTAGACAGACTAGCCCTGAACAGAATCCCCTCCCCTGAGAGTGCTGGTGGGAGTTAAGCTTCCCCCCTACGCTCCCTCTCAGGACCCTTTTCCCTCCCCCTCTATCACCTTTGTGTTGGCTAGCCTTCACACCCCTGTCCGCCGTCCTACAACTCCTCTCCGTGCCGGTGGGTTGTGGGGTCGGCTCGGTCCTTTCGTTGGTTAGTCCATACTGCTACGCTTCCCGCATATAGTCGAACTATGGGATAGCATTCGGCGGCTAGTCGGCCAGCGGAGGACCTCCCTTCTTTGAGTGTTCTTCAGTCCTCCCTTGGGCCGCCAATGGCAATATAGCCGATTGCCGGCTCTCTGCCGCCGGATGAAAGGTCGCACCCCCCCCCCTTCATTTGAACACTATTTCCGGAGGAAGATTGGAATGGGAACCGGGTATTACCCTTCCCTTTCTCTTCTCCTATCCTATCCCTCTCTCTATCTTAGTGTCGGTCCACTGCCGCCTCCTCTCTGCTGGCGCTAGCCGTCGGCTTCCTCGGTGCCCTACCTGTCTCATTGAATGATGTCAGTGTCGGTCTACCGTTGCCGGCCACCTACCGGCTGCCGGGTCTGCCGACCTGCCGGCGATCTGCCATCACCTAAGGTGTCACCCTTTCTCTCTGCCACATAGACTAATTGCTGGGAAGGTCCTTCCTTGATGGGGACTTGCCGGCGCCAGACGAGTCTCCGCCACTCCGCCAAGCTACCGGCGCCACTAATCTCGGCTTTACAGTGGACAGTCACTCCTCCCTCCTGCCGGGCCGGTGCCGGCAGCTATTATTGTACACCTATGGTATAGCTATACCTTAGACTGAAAACTATTGTGTATAGTTGTACACTAAAATGTTTTCCATCATATTCGGCGCATCGTTGTGCAGTCTCTTGCCGGGACCTAATCTGCAAAGGGGGCTTAGCTTATCCCCTTTCTTCCTATTAACTGAATGAATTAAGCTTTCCCCTCACACTGTATTTAAATCCCCAGAGGAAGCCTAAGCTTGGCTCATCCGAAACGGATGATCTTCCTCCTCCCGGGACCCATAACGGTTCCATGGAATTAAGTACAGTGTGGGGTCGCGGCAATTTGCTGGGAGGGATTCACAAATATGTATCTTTCCTACCTCCTTTCTAGCTTATCTATCCTAAGCTTATACACTAATGGAATCTTCTAAGTTATTAACTTAATCCTAATCTAAGATTACTGTAAGTCATGTTTGTATTGACTTCCAAGAACTCAATGTCTCTTTCTTTTACAGGAGGAGTACGTGGAGTGTGAGAGCGCCTTCTGTAGCGTTCGTCGCCCTGACTTTCATGGACACCTGGCGTGCTGGACATCTGGGTTTCAAAATCAACACCAAAAAGTCTCGATTGTCTCCAGCTTAGAAGTTTCAATGGCTGGGAATCCATTGGAACCTTCAGTCACACCGTCTTTCCATCCCTCTAAAGAAAAGGAAGGAAATAGCCGGATCTGTCAAGAGAGAACGAATGCTCGGCTCACTCCAGTTCGCTTCAGTGACAGACCAAGTGCTACGAGCACAGCTAAAAGATGCATCGGGAGTCTGGAAACGAAATGCATCCATCGCTCGAAGAGATCTCAAGAGACCTCTGCCATCCAGGCTTCGCTCACTCCTCAAGCCATGGTCAGAGGCAAAGAACCTGAAAAGATCAGTTCCTCTTCAACCACCACCTCCGTCGGTCAACATCCACACGGATGCCTCACTAGAAGGAGGGGGGGGGGGTTCAATCCCACCAGCGACAGTTTCAAGGAACATGCTCTCCACTATTTAAGATGTTTCACATCAACATCTTGGAGGCCATGGCGGTTCTTGTCACTCTGAAGAAACTGTCCCCTCGTCCTTCGATCCACATCCGTCTCACTCCGGACAGTGCTGTTGTGGTCAGATGTCTCAACCGTCAGGGCTCACGATCGCCCCAACTCAACCAGGGGCTGTTACCCATTTTCCGCCTAGCGGACAGGAAGAAATGGCACCTCTCAGCAGTTCACCTACAAGGATTCCGCAATGTGACGGCGGACGCTCTATCGAGGACAAGCCCCATAGAGTCGGAAAGGTCCCTAGACGCAGACTCATTCCCCTTCATCTCCCGTCAAGTCCCGGAACTGCAGATCGACCTCTTCGCGACAAGCGACCACAACTAACTTCCTCTGTACGTGGCCCCATACGATGACCACAAAGCGGAGGCGGTGGACACCATGTCCCTGTACTGGAACAGATGGTCCAAAATTTACCTGTTCCCTCCACCCAACCTTCTGCTGAAAGTCCTCTCCAAACTGAGAACCTTCAAGGGAACAGCAGCCCTAGTGGCTCCCAAGTGGCCCCGGAGCAACTGGTTCCCTCTAGTCCTGGAGCTACAGCCCAAGGTGATCCATCTGCCGGACCCAGTTCTCTCCCAGCAGGTTCAGAAGTCGACTGTCTTCGCTTCATCAAAGAAAGTCAAGGACCTTCATCTTATGATTTTCTCTCCCTAGCCGTGAAGAAAATGTTCGGAATTGCAAAGAAATTTTTAGACTTCCTAGAGGAATACAAAACAAAGTCTACCAGAAGGCAATATGAGTCATCCTGGAAGAAGTGGGTGTCCTTTGTCAAGGCAAAGAATCCGATGGAAATCTCCATAAACTTTTCTATGCCCTTCTTCATTCACCTTCATGGACAAGGCTTAGCAGCCAATACGATTTACGCTTGTAAATCGCCCTTGACAAGACCACTACTGTACGCCTTCCAGATAGACCTGTCCGACGAAATCTTTAACAAACTTCCAAAGGCATGTGCTAGACTCCGTCCTGTACCCCCACCGAGACCCATCTCCTGGTCTTTGGATAAGGTGCTCCATTTTGCCTCTAGCTTGGACAATGAATCTTGCTCTCTGAAAGACTTGACTCAAAAAGTGATTTTCCTTTTTGCTCTCCCCTCAGGAGCCTGAGTCAGTGAAATAGTGGCCTTATCTAGAGAAGAGGGCCAGATACAGTTCGCCGATACAGGGGAACTTACCCTCTTCCCTGACCCAACGTTTCTCGCTAAGAATGAACTCCCTACTAAGAGATGGGGACCTTGGAGAATCTGCCCTCTGAAGGAAGATGTCTCTCTATGCCCAGTGGAGAGTCTAAAGGTCTATCTTCGAAGAACTTCAGACTTTGGCGGAGGACAACTCTTTAAAGGAGAAACATCGGGCAGTGATTTGTCACTATAGCAAATAAGGGCGAAGATCACCTACTTTATTCACAGAACGGATCCTGACAGTACACACGCAGGTCATGATCATAGGAAAGTCGCCTTTTCCCTAAATTTCTTTCAAGGAGTGGATTTCGAAAGCCTTCGATCTTTCAAAGACTGGAAATCCTCAAGAGTGTTTTTCAATCACTATGCGAAGCAGGTGCACGAAGTCAAGAGATTCGTGGTAGCCGCAGGTAGTGTATTAAAACATGCTGCTTAGTGCTGCGTAGGACAGTGAGTTATTTCGGGACTCTAGCTCAACGGGTGCCTGTGTTGACCCTAGTGCGATACATAGTGATTTCAAGTGCCACTTAGTGTCACGAGAGACTGTTCTTCTACAAGGTGAAGTAACATAGACTTTAACACGTGTGCCACATGTTTAATTGGACATGAAGTGTATTGTGACTTTAAAAGACTCATGTGTGTAATGGCAAGTTCTTCCTTTTCAGATTTCACACCATTGTCTTATGTAGTCCTTAGTCTATGTTTGTTAATCAACAATTTTACTGTAAATTATTTACCTTATTTCATATTATCGCAAATATTTTCTTGAATAAAATAGAAATTTCGCTACCATATGCGTCTTATTTCGCCATACTATATGAAATACACTACTGTTATAGAGTTTTATTGCCCCTATTTAACCTTTATTATATTTCATGTTATAATATTGCTCCTGTCTGAGATATGCTCACCAAAGAAAAGTGAAATATTTGTTCCAACACAAGTACTTAACTTTCCTGATCTGTCCACGAGACCGACAAGATCCTCGCCTACAGGTGAGTTTATTTTCATCAGGATACTTCGAGATGTTCCTTTCGTCCAAACAGGAATTCCCTGCCAGGGGGGCAGGAAGTCATGTCTTAGTTTATGCCATTGGTAGTGACATGTAACGGAGATGACACGGTCTCTAAGGTCATTAGACCAAAGGAATATTGTTTGTAGTGGAAGGCACTACTGAAACGGGGAAAATCCACGATACACTAATTCTCTGGTACACTTCCATCAGGACGTCATGGCTTGAGCCCAAAAAACGGAAAAAATAAATTTTTTGGTGAGATAGCCATGACGTCCTGATGGATCCGCCCTAGTTCTCTATTCTGGCCTGTCAGGCCCCTCCCTTTCTTATTGCATCGTGGAGGCTGACAGAAACGCCGGAAGGAATGAAGTGCTCGGATGTGACGTCAGTCAAGATGGCTGACAGCTATGGCTGCCATTTGTATACGTCGCTAGGTACCGTAACAGTAACGCAGGAGGAGATTTTTGTAACGGCTCCTCCCATACTTGCCACACTTCCCCCTCAAAGCGTAAACGCTATGTGGGGTGCAGATAGCTATGTGGCGTGTCAAGCATACGTCCCTTATTATTATACGATATCCTAAAGGGAAACCTTATGGGTACTCGCGCCAGAAGTTAGAATTCTGTGAAACCTTTAGTTTAATTCTCTGGGAATATCTACTGTAGTAATATATACCCTCAGGAAGCTACTGAAGGAACCTTCCATCAGGACGTCATGGCTATCTCACCCAAAAATAGATTTTGAGCGAACAAACACTCGATCGTAGACACAACCACTCCTTTGTTAAGCATCCCTGCAACTCTGTGTATGCTTACTCGATCCTACACAATCCCAACTACGTGTGGCTAACTCAACATTTTGATAAGATGAAAATCAATTCGTTTAATAAGTCCAAAAATCATCAAAGGAAATAATTACCCTTCAGTTAAATGAAGGATGTCTTTCATTTCAATGTCATCTACATAAATTAAGGCTTCTATTCTAATGTTTCTAATCAAGGTTATTGTCTTCTCACTTATATAATTAGCTTTGTTCATAACAACTGAACATAACCTTTGCCTAAAAACTGTATTTTGTTTTACATTTCCTTCTATCCCAATTTCCACCGTATATCCAGTAGGACTCTTGATAACTGCTTTAGCTTCCTCCTTTAATTTATGTATCATCTTTCCCAACCATCTTACTCAAGTCTTTGGTACAATCTTTCAAACAAACTATATAAAAATACTTTAGTGCATCCCCAAACCATATGCATATTGATGATTCTAAGTAAGGAAACAAAAGAATGCACAGCGCTGACCCCAGGAACTATATCGGAAACTCTTAGTTTTGTTATGACCCAATGATACAAAACTGAGACCTAAAAGAACTAATTTTTTTATTTCAATGACATTTTACAATGAAAGTATTTGTCTTCAATATAACCAAAAAATTGCGATATGTTTAAATTCGATATTGAAAATCTTTTAACATGGGAGAATTTAGTCTGAAATAGCCTAAAGGACTAATCCGAGTGCCCATAATTATAACATTAACGGAGGAGGAGAACTTTGTAATGGCTGCTCCCTTATCTTGCCACTTATTCCCCCTCAAAGCGTAAACGCCATAAGGGGTGCAGATAGGTATGTGGCGTGTCAAGAATACATCCCCTGTTATTATGCGATATCCTTAAAAGCAACTTTAGGGATATTTGTGCCAGAAGTTAGAATTCTGGAGACCATTAGTTTAATTCTCTGGGAATATCCACTGTAGTCAAATATACCCTTGGAAGCTACTGAAGGAGCCTTCCTTCAGGACGACATGGCCTGAGCCCAAAAAAACATTCTGGAAGCCATGGCCGTGTTCCTTTCTCTAAAGTGACTGAACCCTAAGATAAAATCACACATCAAATTAGTTATCGAAGGCAAGATTATAGTCCACTGCATCAATAGGCAGGGTTCAAGGTCTCCACAGATCAAACACGTCATTTTGGCCATTTTCACTTTGTCGAAGCAGAGAAATTGGCAAAATTTGCAAAAGTGACGGTGTACTCCATGTCAAGATTCAAGCCTCTGGAAACAGAATGGACTCTAGATGCAAAATAATTCCTTTGCATTCCGGAGCAAGTCCCAAATCAGCAAGTAGATCTCTTTGCAACGAGCTTAAACAAGAAGCTTCCCCCGGTATGTAGCGCTAAATTTAGATCTGAAAGCCCTGAACAAACTACGTATCTTTAAGGGGACAGTAGCACTAGTGGCTCCAAATTAGCCAAAGAGCAATTGGTACCCTCCTGTTTTGAAACTCAAACCTCACCAGATCCCTCTGCCGTCAACAATGAAGTCCCAGGATATTCAACAGAGGACTCTCTTCACTTCCTCGTGGATAACGAAAAACCTTTAGCTCCTGATTTTCTCTATATAGCTGCTAAAAGAAAATTCAGAGTTTCCAAGGAAAGGATTGATTTTATAGAAAAATACAGGTCCTCTACTATAAAAAGGCAATACTTTTCTTCTTGAGAAAAGTGGGAGTAGTCCGATAAAGAATATAAACCCTCTTCGATTACAAACTACTTCTGTATATCATTCTTTATCTTACTTCATGAACAAGGTTTGGTTTCTACAACTATTTCCTCATGTAAATCAGCTTACGCTTTTGATATAGAACTCAACAGTGAACTCTTCAATAAGATCCTTTTGTCTTGTGCTAAATTGAAACCAAATGCTCCTCCCTAACCCATATCATGGTCATTGGATAAAGTTTTGTATCCTAAATAGACAACTACTCTGCTTAGTAGCGGGATCTTACTTAAAAATTTATGGGTTCGGCAAGATGGTGGCGCTATCAAGTTATAAATGCCAGATCGAATCCTTGGAATCTGGAGAAGTAAACCTATGACCAGATCCTGATTTTGTGCTAAAAATTAACACTCACAAAAGGTTGGGGGCCCTGGAAGATCGTTCCAATAAAGTAGGAAACTATTTTGTGACCTGTGGAATGCCTTAAAACTTACCTGTCAAGGAGTGAGGCCTTTAAAGATTTTGAAAAGGGAAACAACAGGATTTAATCTCACTTTGAAACAGCTAAGGTCCAAACTCACTTATTCTATCTGAAAGGCTGACCCAGATTGTATATCATTGTAGTAAGACCCTAGTAAAATAGCCTCTTCTTTAAAGTTTTTCCAATATATGTCCTTTGAAAGCTTACAAGCTTACACAGAATGGAAATCTCGAAGAGTATTTTCAAACGTTACTTGTAACAATTTTAAGAGATTAAACACTTTGTTGTGACAGCTCGTACTGTGGTTAAACCAGCTTTTTAGTGTTTATTATGAGATTTTTACAGTCAACATAGTACAGGTTGGATATTTTTCTAATTTAAAGTGTGTGATGATATATGTTTATGATGAAATCAGAGGTAATATTCTTTTCTTTATCATAAGGAATGATATTATTTTATTCTATTATATTTTTGGAGCTCAGGCTATGTCGTCCTGATGGAAGGTTCCTTTAGTAGCTTCCTTACGGTATATATGACTACAATGGATATTCCCAGAGAATTAGACTAAAGGTTTCCAGAATTCTAACTTCTGGTACGAGTACCCTTGAGGTTTCCCTTTAGGATATCGTATAATAACAGGGAACGTATTCTTGACATGCCACATAGCTATCTGCACCCCATATAGCATTTACGCTTTGAGGGGGAAGTTGGTGGCAAAATATGGGAGGAGCCGTTACAAAGTTCTCTTCCTCCGTTACGGTTATTGGTACTTGGATGACGTCATAAGCGATTCCATCTTGGCCGCCATCTTGGTTGACGTCATCACCACCCGCGAACTCCATTCCTTTTGTAGTAGCGTCTTTGACCAGGTGTTTATTCCCAGTTGTTTCGATATTTACTGTCAGCATGTCTCAATCTTCAGCTTCTTCTGCCCCTGGAAAGTTGAGTACCTATTCTTATATTGTATAAATTAGCTCTGGCTTTTTTGGGCTCAAGTCATGTGGTCCTGATGGAAGGTTCCTTCAGTAGCTTCCTTTGGGTATATATGACTGCAATAAATATTCCCAGATAATTAAACTAAAGGTTTCACAGAATTATAACTTCTGGTGCGAGTACCCTAAAGGTTTCCCTCTAGGATATCGTATATCAACAGGGGACACATGCATTAACACGCCACATGGCTATCTGCACCCTACATAGCGTTTACGCCTCGAGGGGAAAAGGTGGCGAGGTAACTGAGGAGCCGTTCCAAATTTACCCTCCTTCGTTACTGTTACGGTACTCTCAACGTAAACAAACCGTCCGCCATACTGTGTGACGTCATGTCCGTCCTCATTCCTATTCTGGTAGCTTCCAACATTGGTTTGTTTTTCCCAGTGATCGCCGATTATCTTGTGCATCCTTTGCCATGTCTCAACCTTCTGCGTCGCCTTCTTCTGGAAAGTTGAGTACCAGGTTCTTGTATTGTTTAAATAAGCTATGGCCGTAAAGTAACGATTTTTTACGCTAAAATCTTGTGTTTTGTGGCGGAGCTGTGCCTTGCCCGGAGGCGCAATTTTATGACGCTGCTGTTCGCCTCGCATGCTTTATTTAGTTAGCCAGAGCAGCCTTCCTGGCCTTATAACTAATTAAATATCATAAGTTATTTAGTCTCCATTGCTAGGAATTAGTTATATTATGCCGATGGTATTCTTCGGCGCTCTTAGTTAGCCGAGCTCATACTAGACTTTTAGCCTAGCCTAGGCGCAGCCTAGTGTTCATATTTACTTCTGAATGATATAATAAGTGTTCCTAGTGTTAATGTTAATGAAGATATAGGCATTTTTAAACATATACAAGATTCAGTGTTGCACATATCTTTCGCCTTCTAGGAACCATACAAGGGACCGTGCCTGGTCCTTCTATGTCACATCCCCTAACCCAACTTTGGGGCCCTTGTATGCTTCCTTTCTCCCCTGCTACCTTCGGGTAACCTCCCTCTGGGTAGCTTTGCTATGTCTTAGCCCCCTTACCCAGAATAATTTTCGGGTAGGTTAGGCTAGATCGTTCTTCCCTCTTCCCTACCTTAGCATATGTGGGGACCTCGGACAGAACCCCAGAGTACCTATCGTTCATCACAGTCCACCCTTAGGGAACGCATTTCCCTTTAGGAATCGACTGAGACTGAAGGTGGAAGGGCTCTGCCCTTCCCCTTAGACTGCTCTTGGTTGGGACACGTCCCTTCCTCCTGTGGCCTAGCGATGTCTTCCCAGCTCTCCCTAATCTAGGAGAACCTCTCCTGGTTTAGGTTAGGCTTTGGGGGATTCTGTTTTATTATAGTTTAGGCACAGTACACCAGTGCTGTGCCTACTCTGAGCTAACCTACCCTAGGGTTGGAGAGCGTTTCTCTCCTACCTGGGTAGTATAGCATCTAACAGATTCCCCTACTCCTTGGGAGCTTTAGGGTTGCGACCCCTTCTGCTCCCTCAGACCCCTAACCCCCCTCTATCCCTTTGTGTTGGCTTGCCGTCAAACCCCTGTCCGCTGTCCTACAATTCCTCCCTTGGGGAGAGTTGTAGGTTAAGCTGTGCTCTCCTGCTTGGCTGGCCGCTCTGCTACTCTTCCCCCTCATAGTCGAACTATAGGGTAGTGTCGGCGGCCGGCCGGCGTAAGATCACCCTCTCCCCCTTTTGAGTGTCCTCTGATCCTCCCTTTGATTACCATAAGCATCCAGCCATCTGCCGGCCCCCTGCCGCCGGATGATAGGCATATCCCCTCCTATCATGTGAGCACTCCTTCCGGAGGGAAGCCGGTCAGGTATCGGACATTACCCTTCCTCACTCCCTCCTTATCTTTCTCTCTTCTATCATGGTGCCGGTCCACTGCCGCCTCCGCCTGCCGACGCTAGCCGCAGGCACCCCATGTAACCTTCCTACTTCATAGGATGTTCCTATCTGAGGATTACCTAAGGCGACAGCCTGCCGGCTGGCGGGGGCCGCTGCCGCCGACATCTCAGACAACCCTCCATCTTATGTACCCATCTAGGTTCACCAACGCCGACACCGCCCTGCCGCCGTGCCGACGGTCATCCTTATAGGTGTCTCCTACCTCTCTGCTGCTCAGGGTGTAGCCTTAGATGGATTTACCCCGCCGGACCGGCCTCCGGCTTGCCGGCGACACTCCTGCGGCTTCCATGGACAAGCTCCACTCCCCCCGCCTGCCGGCCCTGTGCCGGCAGTCAACCTAATACAGCCGTATAGCCAGAATGCTCTTTCTTTGGTATTTCATACCTTAAAGACTATGGCTAGGGTGTACGGTTGTAGAGTACAATATTTCCAACATACTCTGTGCTTCTCAGTACAGTCTCTTGCCAGGAACTACCCAAATATAAGGGGGTTTTATCCTATTTTCTCCCTTCTTTTCTCTAGGTTCTGAACGATTTCAGACCCTCTCCACTCTGTAGACAATTCCTTTATAAGGAAGCCTAAGTCTGGCTCCCCCATAGGGATACCATTCCCTCCCCTAGAACCTCAGGTACTAAGGAATTGTCGGCAGAAAAGGTCACGATAACTGGCTGGACGGGACTCACAAGTATGTGTCTTCCTACTTCCCTTCTAGCTCACCTATCCTGAGCTCACATAAAAACCAATTCTACAGATTAGTGAATCTTAATCTTAAGAGTAATGTAAGCCATAACTCTGTCTTCCATGTACTCATGATCTTTTTCTTTTACAGGAGGAGAACCTGAAGTGTGAGAGCTCCTTTTGCGGAGTTACTCTGGCTTATTCAATATAGTCTGTTAAACCAATGAAGGTCAAGAAGAGCACAGTGTATCGATTGTTATAAGGAGCAGAAATTACTCCACAAAAAGAGCATTGTGATGTAATTCAACTTACCTGAAATAAATGGTCTTGAAGTTACACAGCGGCTCTAGATGATTATCAGTAGATCCACACTTATTAGACCTACATTTCACAGCCTACAATGCATAAAGTAATCGAAACCAACCAAGCTATTCAGTTGGAATATCACTTATCATGAACGCAATCAGAAGATTTAGTTTGCAAATAAAATAAAACAGAAAATACCATCAACAGCTCATCGATAAGGGATCATCTCAGGTAGGTAACATCTTGCCTAACAAGTAGGTACGTCTCCGGTACTTACCGTCCCTGCAATGAGTACGTGGGGAGCCATCGCTGATCTCGTCACTTGGCTTTGAGGTTTTCCACAGTTAGTAGAAGAATTCTTTCCCTGAAAGAAGGGAGAAAAACGCAACGGAACTAAAAGAAGCAATGCGAGGAATATGATTATTTCCAAATGCATAGCAAAAGCTCAGTAATGCTTACAGTTCACCATGTGGAGTGTCCTGAAAAAAAATCCTTTTTGATCAAAATTAGTCTGTTATTGTTGAACAGAATAATTGAGATCATTACAAGATGGACTACAGTTGGATGACTTGACTGACATGCAACAAAGTAGTCACTCCCTCAGGAGCTGATAAAAAAAACCCTCTTAAGGAGGAAACGGTACAATCTGGTATAAAGATGAGACTTATTATCATGCATTATATTTGTAACTGCAAATTCATCTCCCCTGGTTGCTTTAAAAAGCAAGCGACTTCCCAGTGTTAGAATGACCTAACTCAAATCAATAAAGAGTAAGTCTTTATTCTTCAACTTACCTGCACTAGAATAGAATTGCTATGAACTTGATACTGAGTCGAACTAAACTGTTCAATGTTTAATGGAATGAACACACGTTCACTGGAACAGGCCGGCGCTAATCCTGTCACGACTTGAGCTCAACTGACTCTTCCAGTCTGATTCAACTTGTGATCAACTTCCGTTTTCTTTCCTTTGTTCGAAACTCTCAAACAACCGTTGAAAAATAAAGACGGGAAATCAAAACTATTTCCTTATAAGGAACACATTTAACATTTAATTAATTAATTCAATTAGAATACAAAAAGGGGAAAGTTGAAAAAGTTACATTTAATATTAACAAATGGCAATCATTCAGTTTACTTTCCGTCCATGACCGAACACCAAAACAAAACAGAAAGTAAGAACGACCTAACTTGTCAATTCGACTATTTCCAATGAATGCAATTACCATTCTCCAATCAACTATTTCTACTTCTCCACCAAACAACAAAAAGAAAAGTGGTTACACAGAGAACCATTTTGACAGATTAACTCTACAACAAAAGAACAGTTACAAAACGAAAAAACCATTATTTATAATCTACCCTCCCGAGCTAAGCTTCATATCAAGTTTCTGGAGGCAAGGGCAGTACTGCGGGTAGGCCTGGTAGATACTTCATCCGGCGAAGCTGTTCCAGTGTCAGGCATTTCATCTGTCTCAAATTTACCAACATTATCCTCTTGTTCAATTTGAATATATAAATTAGGATCATTAAGCTCAGAATATAATTCTAAAGGCATTAAAAACTAACATTAATTACACTTTCAGTTTTATCAGCCTTAACAATACAAACAGTACGTACAACCCCTTCGTCGTAACTAAATTTTTTCAACAATTCTAACTAAAGGCCAATAAGTTCTAGATTTGGAAGGTAATTTAAAGGAGCAATTTCCCCTTTTTCCCACTTTCTTGGAGGCTGAAAAGAAGATCTGTCTTTTTCTTTCAAACTTAATAGATATTCAGAAAGCCATCTTTCCTTAATTTTAAAGCTTTCGTAAAGTCCATGCTCAGTTTCCAAAGTACGAGCAAAGAGAGAAGAATACTCATCTTCCTCACTCAGGAACTTGTTCAGAATCACCAAATCTGACAACCAAGAAATGGTTAGGAGAAATTATATATAACTCATTCTCACAAGATCTATAAGTTAAAGGCCTATTATTCAAAATTTTCTGAATGTCAGAGAGGAAAGTGACAAATTCAGAGAATGAAGGAGTATATCTACCAAGAGTTTTAAAAAGGCAATGCTTCACTGTTTTAATTAATCTTTCCCAAACAGCACCATACCACTCTGTGTACACAGGGATAGTCTTATGTGAAATTGAAGCACCCCTAAACTTCTCCTCAAACTCAGAAGTAAGTAACTGTTCAATTATATTACCAGCCTGAACAAAGGATTTGGCATTATCAGAATAAAAAGCAACAGGAACACCAAACCTATTAGAAAACCTAATGAAAGCCAATATAAATTCTGAAGTTGACATAGACTGGACAACTTCCAAGTGTATAGCTCTTGTATTAAAACAAGTGAAAATAAGAATGTACAACTTAAATTTTTCTCCATTTTTCTCCTTCAACCGTAAGTGGCCGGTATAATCCACACCGGTATGAGCAAAAGGCACACTCAAATTAACCCTGGAAAAAGGAAGCGAAGAAGGAGAAGGGTACTTCACTGTGCTAGCATTATAATGCTTGCATACAATACAATCCTTCAGGACAGACAAAACTGCTTGCCTGGCCTTTACAATCCACAAACCATGCATGCGCAAAAAACTAAGAGTGGATTGCAAACCCATATGCACAGACTTACAATGGGCATAATAAATCAACAACCGAGTCAAATGATGCTTCTTGTCCACAAGAATAGGATTGACGATATAAAATTTTAAAGTAATATTTTTGTCACCGACCTTTAGTTCGCATTATACCATTATCGTCCAAAAACAAATTGAACTGCCTAACTAAAGGTGGAACATCAACTGAAGAATCTCTACTCTTCAGATAAGATAATTCAAGAGGAAACGCTTCCTCTTGCATCAACCTTAGAAGGTAATTAGAAGCTGCCTCAACATTACAGGAGAAATTAAGTCACCCTTCACATTATCAGGAATAGAACCCAATAGACCCTTAGGCCACTTGTCAGGAGAATTCCACCAAGAAGGCCCTTTGATGCAAAGACTGAAATTTTCAAGAAAGTGCTTACTAGTACAAGGTTTAGTTAGTAAATCAGCCTGATTGCTAGATGAAGGAATATAAGCTGATGAAACTCTACAAAATCTATCAGCAATCCTATATAACAGACTAGAAATTTCCTTCAACCTATTATTTACAAATGTGTTTCTCTTAGGAGCCCTATTAGTTAGAATCCAACTAAGAACTACTTGGCTATCTATAAAAAGAGTTATGCTTTCAATTTCAGCACAATTTAATAGATTACTTTCAAAAATGGTGTCAAAACACTTCAAAGCTAATTGAGCACCCAAAAGTTCTAAAGTAGGGAGAGTCTTCTCCTTAATAGGGCTAACCTTAGTCTTAGCAAATATCAGGGAACTATGATCACCTTGCACAGCATACATAGCACAACCATAAGCTTCCTTAGAAGCATTGGCGAACAAAAAACAGCTTGACAGGAGCATCAGTTTTATAAGTCTAGAAAAAGAAGTTTGACTAACTTCACTGTAAGAATTACAAAATTTACTCCTTAGTTTAGAAATTTCAGCACTAGCTGTTTCATCCCAGTTCGAAACTTACTGGCACAACTTACGAATAATAAGCTTGCCCTGCAGCATTATAGGAGCAAATATTCCAATAGGATCAAAGACAGATGACAAAGCTGACAAAATCTGACGATTTGAGGAAGCACCCTTGTTCAATTGCTTAACCTTTAATTGTAAGGTATCTTGGTCAGAGTCATAAATATATCCTAAAATCTTCATTTCAGAAGAAGCTACCTTTTCATCTTCATCAAGAGTAGACAACAAAGCAGGAATGTTAGAACCCCACTCCCGTAAAGGCAACCCCCCTGAATTCATAATTTTCTTAATAGAATTGATAATAAATGGCATCTGGGCTCCCTGATTAGAAGAGAGCACTAAGTTATCCATAAAAAATTTGTCTCTAATCAGAGAAGCTACTTCATTCCCTCTATAGCTAGATAAATGATGTTGAATAATATAATTCAATATAAAGGGAGAACTTACAAATCCAAAAATTATAGTATTATATCTATAAGCAACAAACTTCCCATTTATCTTTCTAAAGAAACAAAATCTATTTCGATCTGCCTCTAAATATAACCTAACTTGGAGAAAAGCCTTCTCTATATCAGCTACAACTACATAATCATTATTCCTGAAATACAAAACCAAAGACAACAAGTTGTTCATCAAATCAATACCAGGGAACGTGGCTTCATTTAATGAAGGAGCTTTTCCCACCTTTAAACTACAATTAAATACAGGACGGATTTTAGTGGTGACATTTTCATCATTTCTGATGACAGGAGGATGAGGAATGAATACTTGACCTGCGGCTCTATTTTTAACAGGCTCAATAATGCCAAGCTCCTCCTGTCTATCAAAAACTTCCTCATATTTACAGGATATATTCTGATCTTCTAATTTAGAATATATCCGTTCAGCAACTGCCAAAGATATCCTTAAATTGTTTGGGACTTTTTCAATTAAATCCTTTTTCCATGGTAACTGGACGTGATAATGTCCTTCATGAAAAGAAACTGATTTAGCAAATTCAGCAACTTGTTGGTCTTCATAAGGAAGGGAATTTTCATCTTTAATCCCAATCGATTCTAAGTTGTAGAAATTGTCGAGTCCATACTCTACACAAGATTCAGGAAAGATATCATTCAATGGATCGAACTTATAGCCTACTGGATTAACTCTAAAATTTACTAATAAATTCTGTTTTCCAAGTTGCTTAGGAGGAACAAATTCCAGAAGTCTATTCTTATCAGGCTTAGAAGTCTGTTTACTCTCCAAATTAAGGGAAGAATTATAAAGAAAACTCTAGTTTCTCTGTTACATTCAGGTACATATTTAATTTCCTTATTAGGAATAAACCTAACAGATTTAGCTTTACCATTACCTCTGGGTCTATTTTCCAAGATTTTATTACTATCAATTTTAGGACAAGACTCTACCTTTCTTACAGGTTTACAAGGTTCATAAGAATCAATTCTCTTATGAAAAAGCTTCCTTTGTGAAGGATGAACAAAATTGACTACTGTACCAAATGGAATAACTCCATTGGCCAACTTAATTACTCTAACCTTGATATTGAACAACTCTACAGAGTCTAAATCTAACTGATTAAATTCCTGAAGGATATCATTCCCTAGGATACCTAATATATTTACAATTTCAGAATTCCTCCCTGGGTAATTATTACATACAGAATAACCAGCAGATTCCATATTTTTAACTACAGAAGGCAACATAGGAATTTGTATGGAAAGATTAATATTTTCCAATGCAAAAAACAGACAACTAGTCTTTTTCCCACAAGGCATTGTTAAATCAGCTACCAAGTGAAATCCATCACTAACTCTAGCTGGCAACCCAAAAGAAGAAACTAACCTAGATAAAGGAGCACCACAATAATCTCCTAATCTGCTATCAACAATTTGTTTATTAATAACACTAAACTGGGCTCCAGTGTCTAATAGAAAACAACATTTAAAAGATTTCCTACCCCTACCAACTTTGAGGGCAATAAAGGGAACAAATATTTCAGACCCTGATTGACAACTTAATAATTTTTTACCAAGATCCTTACTAGCATGAGGGCACATTGCTCCATGATGTTCAGATTTATTACAAGAAAAACATTTATAAGGTAACAATGATTTATTTCCCGGACATTCCGAGGCCCCATGCCTATCACTCAAGCATTTAAAGCATAAAGTTAGTTCTTCAGCTCTACTCTTCCTAGATTGCAAAGTGTCAAACCTAGTACATCTAGAAGAATTATGACCAATTTCTTTATAAAATTTACATCAACCAGAAGATAAAGGTTTACTGGTAAATTGAACTTTATTAGAGTCATTACTAGCAGAAGATCTATTACCAAACTTAGATTGCTGGAAATTACGGTCTTTACCTTCAAATTTAACTTCTTTACCTTCATGTTTAACTTTAGGTTTTGCACCAGAATTTTCATTATGACCTAAACTAAGGCGTGCAATTATACTCTGATAGTTATCTAACAACTGGTTAAAATTAGGATGGGAAGATCCTGTAGTTCTAGAAAATTCTATCAAAAAATTTCTAGGAAGCTTCCTATTTACAATTTTGCTAGTTAGCAATAGAGCAGCCGAATCGACTTCAATCAGATAGATCTATACCAAGTCCCTTCAAGTCAATGAATTTATTATTCAAAAATCTAACTAAAGATTCTACTTCACTAAGGGATTTTACTTCAGAAATGTTCAAAACTTCACCTATTACTTGATCAATTATGTTGTCTTCATCCAGAAAATTAAGATCTAATTGCTTAAAAGCCAAATCAAAACCCTCATCATCTACTGTAATGTTTTCAACTACACTTAAAGCTTCACCTAACAAATAACCCTTTAAATAAACAAACTTTTGAGCACTAGTTAGGTTAGGCATACCAGCCAAAGCATTATTAAAAACCTTCTTAAAGTTAAAATAGGCAAATGGATTAGCTGCATTGTTTTCAAACTTCTGAATTTGAATAGGAGGGAGAGGAAACTTTACAATTTTACTAGAACTATTTTGATGAGTATTCTTACCTCCAAACAAATTATCAAATTTTACTCTAAATTCAGACAGAATTTTCTGTACTTCATAATGATAATCTCTTGCTGCTTGCATAATACTAACTAGTTCATCTTCAGCAGCAATTTCACAAATGCTTGCATCAAAATTCTCAACTATTACTAAATTAGCATCAATTTTGTGAATGAATTCTTGCAACAAATGACCATTAATTTGATCGTCCTTTAAAGAGTCAATCTTCCTAATATCAAGAGTTATTAAACCCTTAACATAGGCCCTCTTTCTAATTAACTTTCCCATTTCAGCCTCATCCATCTTGAACAATGCTTTTAACTAATACTAAATTACCCAAGGAAAAATCAAAATTTAACTTAATCAAGTCAATGCAAAGCAAGTTATCATCACTTACTTCCTAATGAAAATACAGCATATTATGCTAATAGCAAAACTAGGCTAATCAACAGGTTATTTACATGAAAAGGCTACTAACTTAACCTAAGCTTAAATGAATACAGTATAGATTAGGACCGATACTGCTCCTTTCCTTATTAGGAATAACAGCAGTACAGGTATACAAAAAATCCTGACATTACAAAACCAATTGAGCCTAGAGAGGACAACAAAAAAGTAAATACTTGACACTAGAACAGCTAAGCTAACTTTAATTTTAGGCCATTACTTAAACTAAAAATCAGCCATTCTCTGCGCCAACTTCAAATTTCCATCGTAATTGAGATGAACTCCATCCCTGGCATAAAGGCGTGTGTCGGAAAATCCATTAACCCCTTCCATGATGAACAGACTATTCTTACCCAGCTATGTCCATCATCAAATCATAGCCGAAAGAAACAACAGGACGAAAGCAAACTGAAGTCTCGCGGGTAAAAGCACTGTTTTTAAGTTCAAAAATATTAGATTTATCTCTAACTGGCATCAAATTAGGGGTAAGTCTTTATTTATCAACTTACCTGCACTGTAAAACGTTGCAATCAACAGCTAGAAGTTTTCATTCGAACTTAAAAGTTCACTCTTTAATGGAAGGAACACACGTTCCAAAGAATGCGGCCGTCTTCAGGGTATAACGATTTGAGCTCAACTAACTCTTCCAGTCTGATTCAACTTGAAAACGACTCCCGTTTTATTTCCTTTGTTTGAATACTCTCGAACATTCGTTGAAAAATAAAGACAGGAAATCAAAACTGTTTCCTTATAAGGAATACATTTAATATATAATTAGTTAATTCAATTAGAATACAAAAAAAGGGGAAAGTTAAACATTTACATTTAATATTAACAAAAGGCAATCATTCAGTTTACTTATCGTCCATGACCGAACACCAAAACAAATCAGAAAGTAGGAACGACCTAACTAGTCAATTCGACTATTTCCCATGAATGCAATTACCATTCTCCAATCAACTATTTCTACAGCGTAGCTCATCGAGGCAAAGGGGAAGACAATATTGTCCGGAGCCAGAGAGGTGGCCAACCTCTTACCGAAGGCGACAATCTGTGTATTGATACATGCTACCGTCTTCATCTCTTTCACTGCCCGGGGTTGGGCACTTGTGTGTTACAGGTGGATTGATTCTTTAGGGATGGTAACATCCCTCAACAAAACCCCCTCAGTTAGCCTCATGTAGCCAAAGGGGTAGGAGGACTCCCTCGGAGAGCCCGGCGTGCCCGACGTACCTCCAAGGATTTTACTGCACGCAATAAGGTAGCTAGAAGGGCAAGACCTCATCCCTAGCCGACTCCTCTCGCTTCTTCAAGGCCTGGATCTCTTTCCATGAGGCCTTGAACATCATCAGCATGTAATACGAATTCCCCTCTATGAAGGCTTTCATGTTAGCCATGAGTACCAGATCTTTTGTAGTACCCGAGGGACTCAGGAACTAAGGGGCTTCATGATCCCAGCAGAGGATCTAGGGGGAAAAAAGCCAGGAACAGCCCCCGTCACGCAAGAAGTTATCAGCACAGTAGACAGGGAGGCCGTTGACGTAGTGTTGGCTAAAGTGGTAGACATCACTGAATCCTTGATGATCCCCAGACTTACCTCATCCACTTCCGGTAGTAAGAGTCACCCATGGAAGAGAAGAGTTCTTCATCAAACTCTACCGTCTTCTCGAACCGTCTTACCCAGGGTTCACCCGGAGTGAAGTACGTCCTTATAAATACTGCAATCCTGATGGTCGCAGTACGAGACTGGACCGTTCATTCTCCGACAGTTCACATCCATCTCCGTCATAGTCACCGTCTGTTAAGAGAAAAGGGTTTAAATGAGTACTAGGTTTTCTAACAGTCACCAAAAGATGAAAGAAATGAGTTATTAACACTCCATGTTGACAATTGAGGTAATAGGAATCCCCAAATTGTGTGTAATTGCAGTTGGTGAGAAAGGAGGAGATATAGTACGAAATGTCCATTCCCCTATTGAAAGACGTGAGATTGGAAAAAATAGCCTCCTTAAGGTCTGTTGCTATGAGCCCAGAAAGGGGTTGGGGAAGTGCTCATGGAAAGAACTGTCGCTCCTAAATCTCTGCAGAAAAATGGCCAATTAGAAAGCAATAGTACGGGTAAACTTGATAGTTTAAGCAATTGACGCACCGATTAATGAGCAAGAGTCTATAGCAACCTGAGGGCTATAACCATAGGTTGGTAACCTCAATGAGAGAAGACCCAGAAATGGAAGCATGAATATAGGGATATCACCCCGCTATCCAATCCTCACCCTCATAAGAAAATAGACAGATTGATAGAAACCAATAACAATATGTAGTGGTTATTTCCATGAAAGGGGCCTAGAACACCTTCCGTAAAAGAAGTCGCCAGGCCCAGCATAAATAAAGAAGCCTCAAAAGTTAAAGGAGTCTGGCCTATATGTTAATCTGTAGTTGAATTCACCTACAGTCAGTAGAAAACTAATCTTAGTTTAGGTAAGACTGTTTCAGATAAAAAGGACAGAAAGGCATGTGTGCTATAGGTACCAGCATTGCCGGAAGTACTGGCAACACCAGGGGGTATACATCATTGTTGCCCACGTCCTATATGGCCTAAGGCACTGGTACAGACATCCACTCCCATAGAATAGTACTAACCCCTCCACCAGTAACAGCCATGCCGTCGGGGGCAATAGTGCCTAAGGGTGGCGGATATAACGGGCAAGGATTTCCACAGAACACCTTGCCAAAGGGGAAGGCACTGCCGCAAGCAGCAATGTATCACCGGTAAAGGTACTATAGAAGAGTATAATGAGTCAATAGTTGGCGACAAAGCTGCTAGGTACTGGCACTGCCAAAAACATGTACCATAGAAGTACCAGCGTTACCGGAAGTACTAGGAGCGCTAGGGGTAACAGCATAGTTGCCAGCATCCTATAATGCCTAAGAAACTGGCAGGCGCAATCACTGTCATAGACTAGTACTAGCTCAGACGCCAGTAATGGCAAAGCCGTCAGGGGCAAAGGTGCCTAGGGCGGCGAAGGTAAATGGCAAGGGTTCCTGCAGAAAACACCGTGCCATATGTGAAGGTAGTGGTGCCAGTGGCGGCACTGCTGTAAGTAGCGACGCATCGCCAGTACAGGTACTATAGGATGGTGCGCCAGTAGGTGGCAGCAAATTCGTTTGGTACCGTCACTCCCATCAGTCTGATAGATTACCGTTCAGGGAGAAGTATGCTGACGGCCGTGGAGGATCAAATCCCAGAAGGAACCAATCCCCACGATCAACAAAAGCAAATACACATCAGCATATTGATAAAATTTATGCAATGTCCATCCCAGAAAGTCTAGGATATAAAGAGAGGTGACGGCATGGGGTAGCTCTACCCATACATCAAATGAGCATTCCTTAACAATCCCCAGAACAGAGGCAATGGCAAGGAAGTCAGGCTCAAAAAGAAATCTGGACTCAATCCGAGGTTTATCCCATCAAGGAAGAGTCTCTAGACAGAGACACTCAAGGCCACCGCACCCTGAATCCCAGGAGAGTTTAGAGAGACTCTAAAATAAATGCATGCTGTTAGAGAAGTCAGCTGCAGGCCGATCGAGATATCTCAGATGCTAGGAGGTAATAGGAGTACAAGAAAATCGGCAAACCAACATGTTGAGCTCCAATGGACTGCATAGTCCTAGCATGTGATATCACGAGCGAATGCTTCATAAGGGAGCACGGATCACCAACAAGGGCTCGGCTAAGACTAAGATGTCGAAAAATCGGGGGATTGAAGGCAGGCAGGCATAAGGGTTCAGTAAACTTGTATAATCAAGAAAAAAAACCCTCCAAGGGTAAAGTAGCCACTGCCAACAAGACCAGTAAGAAAAACCTGATTACCATTGGCGATCCCGTCTCCAACAAAACTACCACTCTCTAAGCTAGGCTAGCCGGGACCGACACGCACAAAACTAAAACTTAAACTATATAAATTGGATTTTAAGTAGAGTGAAAAATCTATTTTTGGATGAGATAGCCATGTCGTCCTGATGGAAGGTTCCTTTAGGTAGCTTTCTAAGGGATATTTGCTACAGTGATACTTCCTGAGAATTAAGTATAGGTCTCCAGAATTCTAACTCGTGGCGCGAGTATCCTTAATACATCTTTAAGGATATCGCATAATATCAGAGGACGTATTTTTTTTTTCTTTTGATACGACACATAGCAATCTTCACCCCGAATAGAATTAACTCTTCTTGGGGGGGATGAGTGGCCAACGAAAGGGGAGCCGTTATCAAGGTGCCCGTTGGACGCCCTCCCGGTACTAATATGGCCCATCATTCGTAGTTGCATTTAAGCAGGAATAGCCTCAGATAGAGTAGTTTTGGGTGGGGTCATTTTTCAGGAAGAAGGGTGGGACCATTATAACGACATGGCTATCTCACCCAAAAATAGATTTTTCACTTTTCTCAAAATACGTTTTTTGAGCTCGGCCATGTCGTCCTGATGGAAGCTTACCAGCAAGTTAACTTGAAAGGACTATATCTGTTGGTTTGTATAAGTGCCTTTACCATGAATCAGTTATTTATATGGTCTCCTGGACCTTTATATATGACATTACCGTTATTTGTCATGTCCACTAAGCTTGGAACTAACTTAGGGCTTCCTTCACCCTGCAGGGATATTGTCGACTTCGACTATAAGGATTCAAAGATTGTATTTCCGTAGGGACAAAAGGAAAAATTCTTTTGAGATTACCTGGTTGTGCTTGGGAAATTATTACTATCAAGATATCTATTTAAGGAAAAGAGAAAAGCTCTGGAATCTGTTTTTCTATTGCTGAGGATGAAAGAAGACGCAGATACATTTTTTTTTATTTTCATAAGCAAAACAAAATAATGATAATGTATCCTGAGAAGGAATCTAGCCTGCATATATGAATATCATGGTTTTAAATATATTTTTTACCTATAAGGGAAGAATATACATTGATCAATTCATTTGTTAAAATGCCACTCAATAATGTGAAGTTAATTTGTTTAGTTTCACTTAGATGTTATATATGCTTCAACGCTGTGTACAAAGGTTCACACAGCACTGGTGTTATTGGTTAGATTCTGTACCTATATAGAACAGTCCATTAATCACCATAGCGATTTTCACTAGAAGGTATTACACTCGAGGGTAACAGCACCTATCCACCCGATACACTGTTGCGTCCCAAAACAGTCCATTGTTCATCGCAGCACTAGACGACAGGTTTTATGAGACTACCTGCTGCCACCACAAAGTGTTTTATCTCGTGCACTTGCTTCACATAATGTTTATAGAAGACTTTGGATGATTTCCACCAGTATATGAGCGGAGCCTATCAAAGTCCATGTGTTGAAAGAAGTTCAGCAAGGAAGCAACTTTTCTTGGATCGTGACCTGCGAGTGTACTATCAGGATCCGTTCTGCGAATAAAGTAGGTGAGTTTAGCCCTCAGTTGTTTTAGGGTTAAATTTGATCCCGAGGTTTCGCCTCGGAAGAGCTGTCCTTCCTTGAAGTCTGAAGTTCTTCGAAGATAGACCTTAAGACACTCTACTGGGCATAGAGAGATATCTTCCTTCAGAGGGCAGATTTTCCAAGGGCCTCACTATTTGGTGGGTAGCTGGTTTTTGGCAACTTAATTACTTGAATAGCTTTTTCTATCTCTAACTACCCATATGCGGGTACTTCCAAGTCTCTCAAAAACACTGCGATCAATTGAAACCCTTCACTTGGCTGCTGATCCTCAAAAGGCCTAACACTTGCCTGGAGTTCTGGCAACTTTCGAACTATGATGTTGTGCGTATATATACTCGGCTGCGCTTGTCTACTTAAATTGTGAGCGTTTAAACTTCATTCATGTACGTCAAGTATGCTTTGGTTGCACAGCACTCCTCTTATCATTCAACCAACAGTCTATTCATTAACTCTGCTAGGTTATCGAACTTAATTTTATAGTCCTGAGATCGTAGTTCTCATCTATATTCTTCATCCACATCACTGTAACCAACTGCCCCTTCCTTTTCATGTCTAGCAGTAGGAATGTCTGCTATGCTAGTTCTCGCGTATCTAAGTGTCTTGAACTTTTATTTTACCGGCTTAAAGAACAACTTCGCTCACAGCAGACACAAACAGACGTATTTGTACATCTGACACCAATATATCCCATGTTAACGGATAATGAGACAACGCAATAAGTTTTTTTTTACCTTTATTACAAAAAAGTTAGTGAATACACTGTGTACAGCCGATACACTCATGTGAGTACCTTGACTACAGATCGCTCACATGTTACTGAATAACCCTCTGTAAGATAGACGCATCATTGCTCCATTTACATGCGGAATTGTTAGGTTTTGTGGAATTTTCCACTGTGATGGAAATATACTGTCAAACACACCACCTTATGATTCTAAGGACACGTCACTTATTACAGAGTTCAGTGATCATACTCTCTAATTTATAACACTCATAGTACTATTGAAAAGTTCATTTAACTCAGTATACAAAACAAATATTTTGTATACCATGACTAGGACTCACATATCTACAATATATATATACATATATATATATATATATATATATATATATATATATATATATATATATATATATATATATATATATTTATATATATATATATATATATATATATATATATATATATATATATATATATATATATATATATATATATATATACAGAGATGCATATGAAGTTATATATATATATATATATATATATATATATATATATATATATGTATATATACTGTATATATATATATATATATATATATATATATATATATATATATATATATATATACATATATATATTATATTTATATATACACAGGTGCATATAAAGTTATATATATATATATATATATATATATATATATATATATATATATATATATATATGTATATATATATATATATATATATATATATATATATATATACAGAGATGCATATGAATTTTTATATATATATATATATATATATATATATATATATATATATATATATATATATATATATATATATATATATATATATATATATACCTTTTAGAAGAGGTAGGGGTTGTATGAATCAGATTTTTACAGTTAGGCAGATATGCGAGAAATATTTAGCAAAAGGTAAGGAGGTGTATGTTGCGTTTATGGATCTGGAGAAAGCATATGATAGAGTTGATAGGGAAGCAATGTGGAATGTGATGAGGTTATATGGAGTTGGTGGAAGGTTGTTGCAAGCAGTGAAAAGTTTCTACAAAGGTAGTAAAGCATGTGTTAGAATAGGAAATGAAGTGAGCTATTGGTTTCCGGTGAGAGTGGGGCTGAGACAGGGATGTGTGATGTCGCCGTGGTTGTTTAACTTATATGTTGGTGGAGTGGTGAGAGAGGTGAATGCTCGAGTGCTTGGACGAGGATTAAAACTGGTAGGCGAGAATGATCATGAATGGGAGGTAAATCAGTTGTTGTTTGCGGATGATACTGTACTGGTAGCAGACACAGAAGAGAAG
>NC_090767.1:28060146-28085146 GCF_036898095.1 Palaemon carinicauda
TTTAAAACATAATCACAAAATAGAGTAGAAATTACGGTCACCTGTATTTTACTGAAATATGGCTGAGAACAGCATATTTTTTACGGAGAATTTTCGATTAAAATTACGGTTTTTTTAATAGGTAGTGTTTGGGACTATTGTAGTCCTTGTGTATATTTTGAAAGATTTGTACATTTATGTAATGCCTTTAGTATTTGATCCGAATTAAATTGCTATATCATAATAACTGTGTACATGGTTCTCTTCACCAAACCTGGTTATCTTTGATATTAATTTATATAAAGTTTGTCTTAGTTATTATTTCATTTCAAGATCTTGTGTGCCATTTAGTCTAGCTGTGCACTGATCATATATCTTCTATATTTTTTTTTTTAGACTGAAGAGGGTTGACCTACCATTAGGTATGTATCAGATTTGTTTTTTTCATGAACATTTGTTGATTATAACTAAGCATTTGAATGTGTGTAAATTACCCAGGAGTCTTCGTTACTGTAGAGACGTCTTAAGTTGTGAACAGGATTGTTGTTGGATAGTGCCATATCCTCTGTACCATGATCTTTCACTAGCTTAGGGTAGAGATCTCTTGCTTGAGGGTACACACTGGCACTGGCATACTATTATATCTAATTTCTCCTCCTCTTGTTTTGTTAAATTCTTTTTAGTTTATATAGGAAATTTTTATTTTGGTGTTGTTGCTGTTCTTAAAATATTTTATATTGCTTGTTAGTTACTCATCTTGTATTTCCCTTATTTCCTTTCCTCAATGTGCTATTTTCCCTGTTGGAGCCCTAGGGCTTATAACATCCTGCTTTTTGAACTAGGGTTGTAGCTTAGCAGCTACTACTACTACTACTACTACTACTACTACTACTACTACTACTACTACTAATAATAATAATAATAATAATAATAATAATAATAATAATATAGGAACGTTTGTTGTTAGTAGAGTAACTTCGATTGGGTGTTATGGCACGATACGTTGAATATTTTGAGGCTGCTGCTGCTGCATGGGGTAGCCAATACATCAGCATTTGTATTCAGTGAACTGTGTTAAAACCATGTGTTGAAGGTGTGACACTATAGTCAATCTTTTAACTATAATCGATTATTCATTGGATAAATATAAATATTAACAGTTAGCTGTATGTCCAATGGATATATATTATATCTATCTCTTTTGGTTTTTATTGCAACAGGTTTATTGCTTGGTGTAGGATAGATTCGCTAATGTATTAATATTACAATTAGTCCAGTGGTTCCCAACCTTTTTTCTGTCATTTCCCCCCTGCACCTAGTTCAACCATCCAGATTTCCCCCTTCATGCCCCGCCCAGCTCTCATGCCCACTCGCCTGCCTCAGAAATGTGCATGATATTCCAATTCTCCCCTTGAATATCATGTCAGTGAGAAATGATATGATCATATCACAATTGAATGGCTAACAGCAAATTGCCGCACATACTATGTGGATATTTTCCGCTTGTTTTAGTTAGTAGGTAGTGTAATTATTTCCCCCCTGGAAGCTTCAAATTTCCCCCAGAGGGAAATTTCCCCCAGGTTGGGAACCACTGTTCTAATCCATAGTTTAACCACACAATGAAACTGAACAGCTTTACGTCTTAGGATGTAATTCAGAGGATTTGGACAGTAGATGTGTAGGGGATCAGAGTATAGGTTTCAAGAACATAAGGAACTGCCAACTCTTCCTTATTGCCAAGGGTATTGGTATATGGGTCAAGACTTTCCAAACCACTCAGTTGCAGTAATGCCTAGTTGATAAGATTCGTGACATGAGAGTGCACAGACAAAGGCGGGAAAAGATAGTTATTTTTTTTCTTAACTTTGTTGTAAAGATGATTGGAGAATTCTGTGGTTAGATGGAAAATTTGAGATTGGATTTAAGATAATTGTTATTTATTGAGTGCTTCGTGCAAATTAGTATTTTATTGCAATAAGTAGGCACTTCATGCGGATCACCTGAAGATTGGGGACCCCAACACACGCTGGGGTCGCTTATCTGCAGGTGAAAAAAAATTAGGGTCGTTTTTCTTCAGGTGAGGAATTTAAATTGAATAATGTGACTAATAAGCTAGCCAGCCAGTTTATAAGATGATTATTATTAGTGTAACGACATGAGTAAGACTGACCAATAAAAGTGCTAACAAACTAATTTATATGTTAGCAAATAAATGTTTTTTTTTTAATTTGACGGTATCTAAGAAAAATCTTTTCTCTTTAATGACTAAGAGACAAGATGTTTTTACTCCACAACATAAAACCAAGTGATAAAGAATTCCTCATGGACCGCGCAGTTTATGAATAATTTTTGCAGCCACTTTCAACACATGATCCTCTTCCTGCTATCAACTGGTTAAAGAGAAAGATTTTTTTAGGAGAGAAATTAAGTGAATTCAGTGGCGAAATTCAATGAACTGGACTTAACTGTCTTCTATACAAGATAATTATACATGGAAATGCCAGTTTAAAGAGTCTTCTAAAATTAAAAGTAAAGTTTCTATTCGTAAGGACTCATTCTTTGCTAAATCTAAACTTCCACTACAGAAGTGGATTCAGGCTATTTATTACTGGTGTAACAGCAAGAGTGACACTACAGTGACTGATATTCGAAACATTTCAGAAAAAAACGTAATTGATATTTACAGTTTTTTTTAGAGAAATCTGCATGAAGTATTTCGAGGCAAACCCCATTAGACTTGGTGGTAATGGCATAATTGAGCAAAATGACGAGTCTTGCTTTGCACGCGAAAGCAAATATTACAGAGGACGTGCACCAAATCGGTTATTATTATTATTATTATTATTATTATTATTATTATTATTATTACTATCCAAGCTACAACCCTAGTTGGAAAAGCAAGATGCTATAAGCCTATGGGCTCCAATAGGGAAAAATAGCCCAGTGAGGAAAGGAAATAAGGAAATAAATAAATGAAGAGAACAAATTAACAATAAATCATTCTAAAATAAGTAACAACGTCAAAACAGACATGTCATATATAAACTATTAATTAACAACATCAAAAACAAATATGTCATAAATAAACTATAAAAAGACTCATGTCCGCCTGGTCAACATAAAAGCATTTGCTTCAACTTTGAACTTTTGAAGTTCTACTGATTCAATATGGGTATTTGGAATGATCGACAATAGCATTAAACCAGGTGTTGGATATATAGAGATAGTTGAAACACGTGATGCTGCAACTCTACCTCCAATCATAGCAAAAGTTGTTTTGTCTGGTTCAGTAATATACAGTGATGAATGTGGAAGGCTTATTGAATTATTCAATCACATCTAAGATTCCAGCAACAGACCGTAAATCACTCCCGTAACTTTACTGATACAGAAACAGGGGTACACACAAAGGCCATCGAAAGTTATTGGGACAAGCATAAATCAAGGATTAAAACAATGCGTGGATGCAAGAAAGAATTTTTAAGTTCATATTTACAGCATTTTGTGGTTTGAAAGGAATTTTAATGGTAGGTTCGATTATTTTTGTACTGAAATTGCAAGACAGTATGCTTTATATTAAATATGGATTGATTGCATAAATATGTTCTTTTTAACAAATATTTAATAAAGTAGTTTTTAATGTGTATATATATATATATATATATATATATATATATATATATATATATACATATATATATATATATATATATATATATATATATATATATATATATATATATATATATATATATATATATATATATATATATTCCCTTTTTTCTATACTGTGGTATAAGCCAAAATGTATCACCTAAAGATTGGCGACGTCAATAAGCTGGGGTCGCTTATATTCAGGTGAAGAAAACCAGGGTCTCTCTTCTTCAGGTGAGTGTGGTTGGGGTCCTTTATCTTCAGGAGAATTATAACTGCCTACAGTACGCCTTTGTGCTATCTTTGGTGCTCCCTCCGCAAAATAAGTTTGCGGCCACTCTATCGCATTATAGATAGCTGCAAAGCTTCTAAGCTTATATCTATTATTAGAATTAAGCTTAATTTATCCGTACATAACTAAATTAATAATATTCTTAATATTGACTTTTATCCCTTAATTTTACCTTGAAATTAGCTGGAGCATCCTCAGTTTTGGCTTTACCCTGTTGTGGTCAATTTGGACTTTGTAAATTCTTTCCTACGCATTGCCCTACTTGTGTATGCTATTATATACCTACGCTTATATCTTGTATTCTATTATGAATGCTACTAGATCCGTTCTCGGATTTTGCAACACACCTACGCTTATAACCTATATTCTAGTCTTGGGTAGTACCATAGCCTCTGTACCATGGTCTTCCATTGTCTTGGGTTAAAGTTCTCTTGCTTGAGGGTACACTGTGGCACACTATTCTATCTTATTTCTCTTCCTCTTGTTTTGTTAGTTTTCATAGTTTACATAGGAGATATTTATTTTAATGTTGTTACTGTTCTTAAATTATATTTTTGATTTTTCCTTGTTTCCTTTCCTCACTGGGCTATTTTCCGTGTTGGGACCACTGGGCTTATAGCACCGTGCTTTTCCAAATAGGGTTGTAGATTAGCTTTTAATAATAATAATAATAATAATAATAATAATAATAATAACATGCGTCAATATTTCTTCTGTGGGGAAATTTTTGGTGGAAAATTAGTCTTTGTTGCATGTGGGGGTGAAAATGGAGATTTATATATATATATATATATATATATATATATATATATATATATATATATATATATATATATATATATATATATATATATTCTTGTTTTTAGCTAATTTTCTAATTGAATATCGTGTTATTGGAATTTTTTTTAATTACCTCCGTCAACAAAGTTGGAAGGAGGTTATGTTTTACCTCTTGTTTGTGTGTTTGTTTGTGAACAGCTTCCTGGCCACAATTTTAATCGAAGAGTAATGAAACTTGCAGGGATTGACTTATGTAAAAATCTGGAAATGATTAAATTTTGAAAGGTCAGGGTCAAAGGTCAAGGTTGCGGTCAAGCAAAATGTCCAATTCAGGTAATCAGCCATAAGTTTGGACATCGTTTTCACAAAGACTTCAAACTTGTGTCATATTTGAGTGTATGAAAATCCTCGCCAATTAGTAAGTGTTAAGGTCAAAGGTCAATGTCAAGGTCGAGCAAAAGGTCGTGAAATAAGGTGCCTCTACAGTTACTGATAATTTCATAATGATTAGACCTATCCCGGGGTTCGAACCTCAGTCATTTAGTTTATATTATATCTACAGTAGTATCTTAACGGGTGGGTATGGGGGAGAGGGAGTAGTTAATCCCTGGTGAGAAAGGATGTGGTTAGGAAAGGGGTAGGGGTGGGAATGGTTGAACCTATGGGTGTGCGTGTGTGTGTTTTTGTATATCTATGTAAATATTTAGCCGTCTTTTCTGACGGGTCGTTTACACTAGTATTAGTAATAATAATGATGATAATGGTGTAACTAATGACAATGGTAAAGATAATATTGTTTGTTATTATTACTCTATCTTTAAATTGCCTTTGTGTTATGATTATGATTTCTGAGTGGTTTGTTTTATTGTATTATAATTACTGTTTCATTTATATATCTATGATAAGATGTAGTAATATATATATATATATATATATATATATATATATATATATATATATATATATATATACTGTATATAATATATATATATATATATATATACTGTATATAATATATATATATATATATATATATATATATATATACTTTATATAATATATATATATATATATATATATAATATATATATATATATATATATATATATATATATATATATATATATATATATGTATGTATACATATATATATATATATATATATATATATATATATATATATATATATATATATATATATATATAAGATATGTATGTTTCTAAATGTGTTTCATGAACACCAAGATCGCAATCAATGAAGTGGTAGCGTAAATTGAATACCTGTTGCGCTAGGAAATTTACTATTGGGCTTCTCTTGATTTGACGATAACTGCTCGGAAGTTCATGACCAAAGGAAATATTGTAGTGATAAAGTATATCAAGAAATCTTTTTTGCTAATTATCCAAAAAAAAAAAAAAACTATCATCCTTTTTATTTAATTGAAGACCCAGTATTAAGGACATTTATACACATTTTTCCCTAATTGTATAATGAAATCATTTCCGCCATAGATTAATCAAACGCAGAACTAGATTTAACCCTGGATAGGTACGCTCCTCGGACACCCCTTTAAGGGTATACTCGGACGCGAACGACCCCGACGCCAAAAAAAATTCTTGAAAAATCAGTTTTTGCAGTAACCTCCTTTTTTCTTTTGCCAAAAAAAAACTTCAATGAATGCTTAAAACAACTGTAAAGATAAATACTACTCATCTGCAGAAAAACTATTTATTATAAATATTTTAAAAAATTAAGTAGAAAAAAAAGACCTGACATAAAAATTCATAAAAAAAATGTTTATACATATATACACAAATCCTTTTAGGAATTGATTCTTGAATGCTTAGGACACATCTTCATGTATTTTGGATGAAGTCAGACCCATGGAGGTGAAGATCTGAAATGAGAAAAAAAGGGTAACTTTTTGTGGCCAAAAAAATTTGTCCAAATTTCATGAATTTTTTTGGGTACCCAAATGAAATAGGAAGTGGCTAATATTTTTAGGGAATAAACATATGTTATCCTAAAATAGAAATATGTAAAAAAAATCTTCATTATTTTGTAAATTACATTTATATCAGGGGCCATATCTAAAGGTAATTTTTTGAGTACTTAGAAATTTCGTAAAAAAATACATATATTTAATATATAATATGATAATTATGCAGGTAAAAATATACCAAAATATCACAAATTCTATAGGGAACAAGAATATATATAGATAGGGCTGCTTACGCTTCGGATATGTCCACAAAATGGCCGCCAACCACACTGACTCAGACTCCCTAATCTGCCACTTGAAATGTAGGAAGGGTATGTCAATTTCAAGGTGTTATTTACTAATCTAATTATTATTGGATATGCATAAAAATTGTATGGTGGGTTGCTGGATAATTGTCGATTATTTTACGACTATAAAATTAAAATTCTGACCCAAAAAAAATTTTTTGAAGGGAAATAAAATCGAAAAAAAAAAATGTAAAACAATATAATATTTTAGCTAAAAAAATTTGATGATATTCAATCAAAAAAAAAGTAAACAAAATTTTCCGACAAATAAACATCTAGAGGAATCATTACTCTGTGATAGTTCCTTAGTACGTAGTAATTTTGAAAGAATTGGGAAAAAACGAAAAAATGGCAATCACCGGAAAATCGAACACATACCTATATATACGCTTTCCAACACTATAAAAATATAAGTTTTGCGACACTACTTGCCAATTCCTTACGGTAACATGACTAAGCGAAAAAATGCAAAACAAATAAAAAGGGGCACTCGCGGAAAAATGGCTAACATTCTAATATACGGCATTTCAGAAAAAAAAAATTTCAGCCACGTGCTAGGCAAATCATCAAGGCACATTTTCCGACAAATAAACATCTAAATGAATCAATACTCTGTGATAGTTCCTTAGTACGTAGTAATTTTGAAAGAAATGGGAAAAAACGAAAAAATGGCAATCACAGGAAAATCGAACACATACCTATATATACGCCATATCTGGCTAAAAAAAAAAAGATAGGCATGGGTAGCCAGATCATCTAGAAACACTTTCCAACACTATGAAATTATAAGTTTTGCGACACTACTTGCCAATTCCTTACGGTAACATGACTAAGCAAAAAAATGCAAAACAAATAAAAAGGGGCACTCGTGGAAAAATGGCCATTCTAATATACGGCATTTCAGAAAAAAAAATTTCAGCCACGTGCTAGGCAAACCATCAAGGCACATTTTCCGACAAATAAACATATAAATGAATCATTACTCTGTGATAGTTCCTTAGTACGTAGTAATTTTGAAAGAAATGGGAAAAAACGAAAAAATGGCAATCACAGGAAAATCGAACACATACTTATATATACGCCATATCTGGCTAAAAAAAAAATAGGCATGGGTAGCCAGATCATCTAGAAACACTTTCCAACACTATAAAAATATAAGTTTTGCGACACTACTTGCCAATTCCTTACGGTAACATGACTAAGCAAAAAAATGCAAAACAAATAAAAAGGGGCACTCGCGGAAAAATGCCCAACATTCTAATATACGGCATCTCAGATAAAAAAAAAGACATGCACGTGTTAGGCCAACCATCAAGGCACACTTTCTAACACATAAAAATGAAAAAAAATCAATAATATACGGCAATTCCTTACTACGTAGTAAATTTTTACAAATATTGAAAAAAAAACAGAAATTGGCAACCGCAGTTAAATACCCAATATACCAATAACTACGTCGTATCTGACAAAAACAAAATCACGCATGGGTAGCCAGATCATCTAGACACACTTTCCAACACTAAAAAAGCAAAAGTTTTACGACACTATTTCGCAATATCTTACGGAAAAATGACTTGGCAAAAAAATGAAAAAAAATGAAAAAGGGGTACTCGCGGTAAAATGCCCAACATTCTAATATACGGCATCTCAGATAAAAAAAAAAGACATGCACGTGTTAGCCCAACCATCAAGGCACACTTTCTAACACATAAACATGAAAAAAAAAGAATAATATACGGCAATTCCTTACTACGTAGTAATTTTTACAAATATTGAAAAAAAACAGAAATTGGTAACCGCAGTTAAATACCCAATATACCAATAACTACGTCGTATCTGACAAAAACAAAGTCATGCATGGGTAGCCAGATCATCTAGACACACTTTCCAACACTAAACAAGCAAAAGTTTTACGACACTATTTGGCAATATCTTACGGAAAAATGACTTGGCAAAAAAATGAAAAAAAAATGAAAAAGGGGCACTCGCGGTAAAATGGTCCTCGTGGTGATGAACGACATTTTAACTAAAAAAAAAAATCATGCACATGGTAGCCAAACAATCCACCAAGACTTTCCACAACTGATATCCTATACAAGTTGCACCATTCTACGACAATTTCATAATACGTAATAACTTTGATAATTATGCAAACTACCTTAGAAGGGTAAACTCGGTCGCGCTCGACCCCGACGCGTCTCAGAAATCGGGGAAGGAGTACAGCTAGAGCAATGCACATCTGGACACTACTAGAGCGTGTAGGGGAGACACCTCCTGCAGGTCGATCACCCACAAATTCAGTCACGGGGGTGAGTCACTTGAGAAAAACCTGTTTTTTTTTGACGCTCGGGGTCGCGAATAACCCTCCGTACCTATCCAGGGTTAAAGAAAGAGTCAGGAATAACAATTGACTCTTTTTAGAGGAATGCTAGGGTCGAATGGTTCCAGTACTTGTGTCTGTCTCTTCGGATTCCATTGTCTTGCCCCGTACGAGCATTCCAGCCGAAACACTTACTGACTCGAAAATCCAATTCCGTTTGCGATTCTACTCCGATACCAATATATATATATATATATATATATATATATATATATATATGTATGTATATATATATATATATATATATATATATATATATATATATATATATATATATATATATATATATATATATATATATATATATATATATATATATATATATATATATGAAATACTAGCGTACGTGACCCCTCGAGAATGACGACTAAATATTTTGATAGATATTCACGCACACGCAAACCCCCCTCCCCCCCGATCTGAGGAATTGGGAGAGCTGAGCGTGGCCGAAAATTATATATATATATATATATATATATATATATATATATATATATATATATATATATATATATACAGTATATATTAGATGTATACTTAATTTTAGAGAACGCTCCAACAGTCGACTAAAAGCAGGTACAGAGTTAATTATGGGTCATTAGATGTATACCTAATTTCAGAGAACGCTCCAACAGTCGACTAAAAGCAGGCACAGAGTTAATTATGGGTCATTAGATGTATACCTAATTTCAGAGAACGCTCCAACAGTCGACTAAAAGCAGGCACAGAGTTAATTATGGGTCATTAGATGTATACCTAATTTCAGAGAACGCTCCAACAGTCGACTAAAAGCAGGCACAGAGTTAATTATGGGTCATTAGATGTATACCTAATTTCAGAGAACGCTCCAACAGTCGACTAAAAAGCAGGTACACAAATAGTTATGGTTCATTAGATGTATACTTAATTTTTAGAGAACATCCTCGTTCGTCCCTTGTCGTCCGTTATTAAAACCAAACACGAGATTCTCAGTGTAGTAGTAGAGAGAAATGAAAAGAAATTAGATGTTAATTGCAGATGAGTGGGTGTTAGGTGCCATTATAAGGATAGAAAGGGAGAAATGATATCAGATTTGATTTGGCCACCGGCTGATGGGATTGGTCCTGGTCGAGTGCTGGGAAGACTGAAGACACCGTATTATAATGAACATTTACGGGGGTGGGTGGATATTAAAACGGGATTACTTTCTTCTTCTTCTTTTTTTTCTTTTCCCAGGGTAAGCTATGTAACGATGGAATAAGTGATAATTATTCCGTTGGGATTTGGTATTTCGCCAGAAGAATCCGTGTGCGCGTTTTTAGTTTTAAGATAATGATGCAGGAGTGTGATTAAGAATCTCTCTCTCTCTCTCTCTCTCTCTCTCTCTCTCTCTCTCTCTCTCTCTCTCTCTCTCTCTCTCTCTCTTGTATTTAAATTGGAGACAAATTGTCATTCTGACTAAGGAAACTTTAACTATACAAAATACATGTTAGAAAATATAATGATATATTGTACACCCAGATTTCAACCATCCAATGATTTCGTTGATCCTTCTTTTTTTATATTGGCAACTTTCTTTTATCACTGCCTTATGGGTTCTGGATACGAATATTAATAGAATTTGCTAATATACCATAGTTTGTAGATATCCATTTATAACACTCTCCCAAGGTTGTTGATTTTGTCTCAAAATTTTATGTAAATATGATTATGGTCAAATGAAAAATAAAACTATTTTTTTTTTTGCTTTCAAATAACTTGTAGATTTAGGTTTTTGTTTTGTTTTTTGTTATGATAATTTTCGAACCTATGGTTTTTGCACAAGTCTAGTCATTCCAGAAAGAATGTCTGATATTGATAAGCTTGCGTATGTATATATATATATATATATATATATATATATATATATATATATATATATATATATATATATATATATATAATACATTGAAAGTTTAGGAGTTCATTGTCGCACTGGTACTACAAAAACATTACAATATATGAAAACAAGAATTAATACATTTCATAGAGTGAAAAATGTTTCTCTTGATTTGGAGGCGTCATTCAAATGACTTCTCAGTTTGGATATATGTCCGAGTATTTATCACCATGTACAGTATGTCTATTCGTAACTTTATTCGTTTTTCTCCCTATTTGGTAATGTGGGCATAATCTTACCACTTGTTAGGATATATACTGATATTTGAACTCCACATACGCATTTATTATATTTTCGTAACATTCACACGAAAAGGATATTTACAATTTTTTTTTCACGAACAAATATATATCTGGATCTTTTTTTTTTTTTTTTTTTTTTTCAATACGCTACAATTCATCTTGCAGTCTGCATTGAATTTAATTTTATCTTTTTCTTTTGACTTTCTTTTCGGATGTTGGGTGAAGGTCTCGGAAGTGTTTGATCCTATTTGGCTTTTTAACTCCAGCGCGACCTTTTTCCTCGTATCATTTTCTCTCCTATGCGAAATGTTATTTTGTCGTGTTTTTATATATTTTTTGAATAATGATATTCGTACCATTGTCTGGAATAGTTTTCTTCAAGGTAAAACAGGCTATTGGAACTTCAAAAATTGCATTATATTAGTACCTTCGTTGAAACTATATACAGAGATTATAAACAGGAAAGTAGTAATGGATTTGAAAATGAAAATCATAGATGAAGATAAAGAAAACGATAGGGAATAGGCAATGTCTTGACAAACCACCAGGCAGGACGCCTATCATATAAATGCGCATGGCCTCCATGGCCCCAACGATAGATCTTTGCCAAGTTCATAAATCCGTAAATCTCTCTAAACGGCGCTTTTTCATTGGTCTTTTTATCTTCACTTGTACCTCTTCCTTGTTACACACACTAGTCTCCATTCTCCCTATATGATTGAACCATGTCAAAAGGGTTGTGGTGGCCTATTTGGTAACGTTCCTGACTTAGTTTCGAGTCCTGCTCAAGCTAGTTAGTTCCTTTAGGGGCTGCAACCTCACCGTCCTTGTGAGCTAAGGTTGGGTCGGGTGTCTTGGGGGAGACTAGGTCAACCTGCTGAGTCATCAGCAGCGGTTGCCAGGCCCTCCCTGGTTCTAGCTTGGATGTAGAAGGTGCTTGGACGCTGATCCTATATATGGCATATATGGTCAGTCTCTTATGCATTGTCCCGGTTGCTAGGGCAATGTCACTGTCCCTTGCCTCTGCCATTCATGAGTTAAAATTTTCCTTATTATGCTCGACTGTCTCTATTTACATTCCTATCATGGCATACGTAGAAGTTCCAAGTCTTCCCAAACTGCTGGCTTCTTTCTTCCGTTTCGCCCTTCATCTATTTTCTTCTTTCATCCTTCTGTCCCCCGTTACATTTACGCAGAGATACCGGCTAACTATGCAAAGCAACTGCTTCCGTTCTTCTGTCATTCATTTAAAGATTCATGGTTCCATCTTCCTGGTTTTCATTGATCGCCCTAACCTTATTTTTGCTCTCTCTTCAACATACTTACCATTACTCTCATAAATCTTGGTTTGTTTTATTATCTAACGATTTGTTAGCTATGACTTATTTCCTTTAAATGGTTCCTCTCTTTATTCCATCCGTATAGATGTTCAAATTCAAAGACGACATAAGGCTTCACTTTCTGCCCGAATACTGTTTCTCTCTCTTAAAAATATATCTTAACTAGTACCATACACTCTCAACCCCCCTTAGTATTAATTCTTAGAATTGTCGTAAGGTTTCCCAACTTTATGTAAGCCATTTACAGTATTTGCCTTTCATTTCCTAACTCATCATATAATGTTTTATAGATGGCTTAGTCCACTTCATAAACACGTCTTCGAACTAACTATCTGAATTGAAACCCAGCTATACTTTTTTGCTGGGACAGATATTAACATTATTTTATTGGTTCTTTTACAGTGATCCTATTACCTTTTCCTTTTTGCAACCACATTCATTCTTCTCTTAATTCTCTCAGAACCTTTCTCTCCTCCAGACATACCTTACAAACTAGGTCAGCTACTCGGTCAAACTATCACCAGTATGCTGTAGTATTTTTCTTTGTATCCCATTCCACTCCTTGTGTTTTTACATTGTGCAACCTCTTAATCGACATCATGACGACCTCGAAAATAACTTTCACAAGTATTGCAAATGCATTCTAAGCACTTAATCATTTTTATTTTTGTTTTAATGATAGACATCCCATCCTTCTATAAGCTTTATGCGGAAATAGACTATCAATCTGTTACCTAGTGTTGATAAAGGTGTGCTGGAAGTTTCTTTTAAGAGTCAGAAACATTCATATATATATATATATATATATGTGTGTGTGTACATACTGTACACATATATGCATATATATATATATATATATATATGTATATATATATATATATATATATATTGTACATATGTGTTTATATATACATATATATATATGAATATATATATATATATATATATAGAGAGAGAGAGAGAGAGAGAGAGAGAGAGAGAGAGAATGTATATATATATATATATATAATATATACATATATATATATATATATATACATATATATATATATATATATATTGTACATATGTGTGTATATATACACTATATATATACATATATATATATATATATATATATGAATATATATATATATATATATATATAGAGAGAGAGAGAGAGAGAGAGAGAGGAGAGAGAGAGAGAGAGAATATATCTTGGTGGCTTCAAAAATCGTAAGATAGCATCTCTCCAAACAAACTGTGTTCCAGATGGTTTTCAGGATAACAGGAAAACTGCATTTACGTTTCTCCATTTATTATTTGGCGTCGACACGTGTTTCGAATAACTTCGCCATGACTACATTGGCTGACTAATGGAATGACATTTTAATGTAAAGGGTACAGTGGTTGAAACTACATTTTTTATATCTTATATATATTTGTCTGCCTCTGTATGTGTATACACACATACTCTATATATATATATATATATATATATATGTATATATATATATATATATATATTTATATATATATATATATATATATATATATATATTTGTACTTGCATATGTAAATGTATGAAGGATATTTCGACATTTATAAAATGAAAAGTTGTTTGCATTCCAATTGTTTACTTTTGTGTTTAAGGACATTTCATAAGAATATTTTAACTTATATTTTTTTTTTTTTTTGGCTGGCGTTTAATATAAACCAAGTTATTATATTACACCCACTTCCTAGATATTACATTTTTTTTTTCCCTGGAGGTACTTCAAATTGACCATCCAATCTTAGTATATTTTATGTCTGTTTTGATGTTCCTCTGTATCTCGGCGCAAAAAGGCTGACAAGGCGAACGACAGGTGCCCGAAATTGGTTGGGTGCTTAGGCCTAAGAAGGACAAGTATTGGTCCAATTATGGGCCCTGATCCATAATGGCTAGACGGCGGAGGGCATTTTCTTGTTTGTCTTTGTCTGTCTGTCTTGGTGCTTTAAGAGTACGAAGGTTGTAGCAGAATGTAAACTAAAATTTACACATTTCTATTTTAAGCTTCCTTTTATCTATTTGTCTTTCTCTTCTAACCATTCTTCTATCTATATCTCTTTTTCTTTCTAAGCTTCCTTCTACCTATCTGACTTTCTATTCTAAGCTTACTACTAGCTATATGTCTATGCTAAGCTTACTACTAGCTATCTGTCCTTCTATTCAAAGCTTCATTATGTCTATCTAACTTTCTATTCAAAGCTTACTACTAGCTATCTGTCTTTCTATTCAAAGCTTACTACTAGCTATCTGTCTTTCTATTTTAAGCTTCCTTCTTCCTATTACATTTTCTAATCTAAGCTTACTACTAGCTATCTGTCTTTATATTCTAAGCTTAAGTATATCTATTTGTCTTTCTATTCTAAGCTTTCTTTTATCTACTTTATTTTTGTATCAACATTAGTCGTTTTAACAAGAAAGGGTTTCTTAAAAAAAAGAAAAAAAAGAGAGAGAGAGACGAAGGACACTGCCCCATCCAACCCCTTTTCAACATTGGCTTCTACATAGAAGACTTTACAGCAGCTAGTAAAACGTCCCATAAACATAGCACCAGTATTTTTCAGCCTTCACAATGCTTAATAATGATACAATCTTCGAGAAACTGTCAGTCATCTTTCCTTCTTTCGACAGGACCTAACTCTATCAGAAAGTAGCCTTCCAACCTTTTGCATATCACTACACTTTATTTGCATCTCTCTCTCTCTCTCTCTCTCTCTCTCTCTCTCTCTCTCTCTCTCTCTCTCTTTGTGTGGATGTGCATGTGTTTGGGAATTTTAAAGGTATGTTGTGTCGAATTTCTCTCAAAGAAATGTTTAGGCAAAAACAATTTCTTTGTGTTTAGGGTTTAAGGAAATGTATTTTTACATGGGAAATATTAAATTTTTACGTGTATCCTTTAGTATAAATGTAGGTACACGTTTATAAAAAGATGAACTTCATTACTATGTCCAAGTTATTGACTTGATGAATTTTTTTTTACTAATATATACTGATTACTCGTATTTAGTAATCATTTCACATTGTCTGTTATAAGTTTTCTAATTTAGTTTCTATACTCAATAAAATCCAATGTCGATGAAAGCAAAATAGCGACGAATGAAAGACAAGAATATAAGAATATTTTGTATTGGCGAACGTCATGAGTAGCGTCTTATTGCATGAAAGAGATTCATAAAAACTCTGGTTTAATATTTGACTGGGCAAATCTGGACCACCGTCTTATGTTCCTTTACGTCTCCAGGCAGTAGGTTTTCCAAAGTATTGTAACGATAAATTGAACATTATTATTCAGATGTCGGTTTGGGTCGTAATCTGGAGTTTTCTGGGTGTGCTTGAATATTCTTTATTCAAAATCTAAATATTCTTGTGATTGCTTTAGTCCTGTTAAGGACTTTAAAGAATATGGAAAAGCAGATGAGCTAGATCTAGCTGTAAACTTAGTTAATGGAAATTTGAAAAGCTTTACATAAGACCCTGCAATTTGTAGTAGGTTAGGTTAAAAATATTATGAATTTTTGAAAGGTTTATTAATTTGGTTGCTTAGTTTTATTTCTTTAATTAATAATCCACAATCGATATGATAATTAAATGCATAAAGTGATCTTTAATGTAAGGGTTTTTTTTTTTTGTTTTTTTTTTGTTTATAATTAATGTCCAACCGATAAGATAAGATTAGGGCCCTTTTTACCCTTGGTTTAGTGGACTGTCTGTCAGTAAAATTGTCTTCACAAGCTTATCTTGTTCTTTTTGACGTTCCTTGACTCGCTTTTGGGTATAGTCACTTTCTTGAGTAATGTTATTGTAATCATAAGTGATTGTTTATAGCCCATGCCTACTCATGCTGAGTCATATTTAGCTCCGTATACTTTTTTTTTCACATTAATCAAACGAAAAAAATACCTATTTAATTTTTTATTACTTGTAGGTAATATACTTATTTTATTTGTAGGTTTTATATTTATTTCATTTGATACCGAGAACTGGCATCAAAAAGAAAAAAAGTCCTGTCCATTCTCCACTTTTCCAGCTCCAGATGTTATTTCTTCCTCTGGGATTTTATTTTTCATTTTTGCTAGTTCAGTTGGTCTATATTTACTCCGTCTATTTGCGTTTGTTTGTTGCGGTTGAATGTCTTCGTATATTTGCATTTTTTTTTTTTTTTTTTTTTTTTTTTTGCATTGGTATCCAACATTTTGCAAAGTCATCCATCTGCTTTCATTTCCTGCCGCTGCTTTTGTAAATACACCAGTTGTAATATTCAAAGATATCTCCCTTTTATTGCATATCATTTTTCAGCGTTCGAGTCACCTTTCGACTTATTTTCAATTCAACTGGAAACTCTGGGGAAAATATATGATGCAGGCTCTAGCTAATACCCTTCGCTGAGCTTTGCCTTAGCCTAGCTTAGCAGGACAAACTAGAGTCAAGCACTCACAGAATGAGAAAGATTTGCATGTCATTAAGGAGTCTTGATGAAAACGGTGAGGAATACAATGTCTGAGGAGGAGAAAGTTGACCATATTTTTATTTTCAATGAGTTTTAAATGATTAGCTTATCTTGGTGAAGGATTTACGGATTGCGTTTGTTTAGTGTATATGCAAATACCTAATGGTCATTGTTTATTATACTTGTGTCCTCCAGCCGTCAAAAAGGACGTCTAAATATTTAAGATATACACACGCATTATTATTATTATTATTATTATTATTATTATTATTATTATTATTATTAATAATAATAATATCACAAGCTAGACTATAACCCTAGCAAAATATTATAACCCCAAGTGCTCCAACAGTGAAAAATAGGCCAGTGAGGAAGTGAAACAAGAAAATAAATACACAAACTCAACCCTTGTTGTTTCCTAGTGCACCTATTAGGGTGCCACGCCCCCCTCTCACTAGGGTATGACTACTCTCCCTCTGTGCGTGGAAAGAAATTTGTATATATATATATATTTATATATACATACTGTATATATATATATATATATATATGTATGTATGTATGTATGTATATATATGTATGTATGCATGTAATTGTAATTATTTGTACATATATATATATATATATATATATATATATTTTATAGTGATTAGCCATGATATTCGGCAAGCCTTGTGTAGATATGTTTGTAGATTTAGTTTGATAGTATTATAGAGATGGAGGTTTACCTGCTGACTGTTGTATTAGAGATACCTGTTTTATGGGTATTGGTTGTCGAGCTTATATTGAGATGCTCATATGAGCCGTATAACCTTTCATGTTATATTTTAATCATTGCTACTATTATGATAATTGTAATTCCAAATGAGAATACATCAACTTAAACGCAAAAAGGAAGGAACAGAGTAAAATTTAAGAAAAATTAAATTAAACCCTTATGAATATATGAATATTTATGAATGAATATCCAAATAAAAGAGAAAATATATCAATTATTAAGTTTAAGAAACTGAGATAAATGCCGTTACGGAGAAACCTCAAACATAACATACAAGTTGTACTGTACTGAGAACGGTGGTTATATGGGTCCATCTAATAAGCCTTAGTTATATGACTATACCATCTGGCTCAAGAGAGCTACCTATATGTGGCATCAGACGAGAACCAGCGGCCATAAATAGCTTCATGGATTACCACATCACATAAGTTTGGAAAACGTTTATTTTTTGTGAATATATGGAAACCTTTATTTAGGAATATGTGGGAGCGTGATTGTTCATAATGCTGGATTGCCTTTGTTTTTTCTATTTTATATAAAAGACCATTGTCAGTCATTTCGATTCTTAGGAAATTTAATCTTATTTTGGATACTGATGGATTTTGTGTCCCTTACTTTTAATCATTTTACCACAACAGCAAAATTTCTTGTATCGATTATCAATTTATTTTGCCCAACGATACGGTATTGGATGATTTCTTTTAGTTTATTTCGCTTTTTATATATATATATATATATATATATGTATATATATATATATATATATATCACTGAGGAAAACTGGTTCACGTCATGCCAAAGCTCTTTGGAATAAAAACAGCTAAATTTGTTGATATATTTTATATATATATATATATATATATGCATATATACATATATATATATATATATATATGTGTGTGTGTGTGTGTGTGTACACACGCATACACATATCAAAGTTAACTCATTTATCAATGTCTGTATATTACTCAAGCTTTCTTCGGAAGCCTAGTTAATAGCATTTTTGTCTTCATTCATATGACTTTGATTATGTTGAATGGAAATGAGAAAATGAGATAATTTATGTACTAGGTATTAGAAGGAAGTCTTAGACTGTTTTTCAAGGATATCAGATTGAAAAATAACCAACCATTTCAATGAAAACATCTCCAAACTTATTATTTTAATAGTTTTCAGTTAGGAAAATTATTATTATTATTATTATTATTATTATTATTATTATTATTATTATTATTATTATTATTATTATTATTATTATTATTATTATTATGTGAACAACGAAACCGGAATCACATTTGTAGTCTCCATGCCTTGCACGGCCAAGATAATATTCCGTCAAAGGAAACATGAGCATTGGAGATATGTTACGTTAAAGGGAGCTGAATAGCATGGTGACCATGTTGCCTTAAAATCAATATTTAATTAGAATGATTACATTTGCAGTGGTATTTTGTTTATTTAACTGGCACTGGCACATGTACTGTGTATTTATTGTACATGATAATGAGCTTACAATAAAGTATTGATAATTTCCAATCCTTCAATAGTGGCAAGTAGATTTAATTATCAATAATTTTACTAACAGGTTATTGAATAGTTAAGTAAAATTCAACTGATTTAGATTGGATGGTAAACAAATTTTGCCCTAAAAATAAACAAATGAAAGGTTTCCATGGCTGTTGTAATCTCTTGCATGATACCGTAAACTTGAACTGAACTTACAATCACTTCTACGCTTGTGGAGGGGGCATAGACCCCTATGAGGGGTGCTACAATCACTTCGAAATGCCTGGGCGTATGGTGGTGGGTGGGGGGTTATGCTCCGAGGTCTTAGGGGGGGATGGGATGTGGAGCAATGTCGACATCTTATTTGTGGAAGAGGTCGTAAATGTCCAAGCAGTTTGATATACGCTTGGTGGGTCGGTGTGGAGTCTTTTGTCTTGCAAATTGGTAATGCATTGCTGTACCAGACGTTAAAGGGAAAACGATATTGCGTTCGGCATGTCATGTTTATTGGGTGCTTGTTTGGAGTCACATGCATGCCTTTGCATATTCGTGTTTCTTTAGTGGATAGGGCCTATGCAGGTTTGTCTCTTGGAGTTTCTGGCCTGGATTTTGATTGTGAAAGTAACAGACAACAGATGAGCTTGTTAAAGAAGATTAGTAGTGGTTTAGACAACGAAGAGGGTTTTTAGATCAAGACCTTGTTATAGGACTGTTATGTATGAACTAGTGTACGATACCGTAAAAAATGATGGCAAAATATTTAGATAGATATGCACACACAGATTCAACCCTTCCCACCCCCTCCTCCTTCCCTAACTACAACCCCTTTCACCAGGATATAAATACGCCATCTTCTCCCTACCCGAGGGCCGGGAGAGACCAAGTAGTTATACGTCCTCTCAACGTGACCGGATATATATATATATATATATACAGTATATATATATATATATATATATAGATATATATATATATATATATATCTATATATATATATATATATATACATATATATATATATATATATATATAGATATATATATATATATATATATCTCCAGACACTTGCTCTTTATTATATTATTGGGTATATGTGTTATACATGGACTTGGAAAAGCCTCAACCTAAAGGCTATTAATGTGCAGGGTTGTGAGAAGATAGAGAGTATTTCGGAAGTCTTTGGGAGTGAGCAAGTCGTGATAAAGGAAGCAAAGCGAGCAGTAGAGGATGCCAAGAGACCTTTTAGGCTGATTAGAACTGCCAGCGAATTTCTTTGACGTCGTAGTGTTACACGCAAGGAGTATCCTATAGACCTTGGTTAGAGCAGGCTTTGAAAGCACTGTCCAGTTGAGTCTTTAGTCGGCCCTGTTTGGGATAACTCCTCTTCCTCCTCCTCCTCCTCCTCCTCCTCCTCCCACGGATGCTTGAAAAGGCCGTTCTCCATTGCTTAGCTGAATAGGCTCGGAAATCATGCATGCAGAACTCCAGCAGTCTGGCACTTTCAATTTGGAAATGAGGTCGGATTGGATGACAATCTTTACTCTGCTGCATTTATTTTGTTTGTGTGTGGGAAAGAATTGAAATGTTACCGTGAATTGATATCTTTTGGGGACAATAATTTATTCTAAGTGTATAATGTATCCCTGAAAAGAATGCTATAAGTGGGCAAGTGTCAAAACAACTGAAACGAGGAGAATTATAAACCTTGGTAGCAGGAAAAAATTTTAACAATTGATCCCGTCTAATAAACCTAATTTAATCCATATAAGCATATATATATATATATATATATATAATTATTGACTAATTTGAATTAGTTGTCATGCGAAAGCAACAATATTTTTCTCGAATTACCTATGGCAAATTTTCGTGCTCCAGTTTTTTTCCTAGTGTTCAGTTTTAGATGTGTTTTCCTAGTGTTCAGTTTTAGATGTGTTTTCCTAGTGTTCAGTTTTAGATGTGTTTTCCCAGTGTTAAATTTTACTTATGTTTTCCTAGTGTTCAGTTTTAGGTATTTTTCCCTCGTGTTCAAGTTTAGGGATTTTTTCATAGTGTTCAGTTTAAGTATTTTTTCCTAGTGTTCAGTTTCAGGTATTTTTCTTAGTGTTCAGGTTTAGGTATGTTTTCCTGGTACTCAGTTTTAGGCATGTTTTCCTAGTGTTCAGTTTTAGGTATTTTTTTCTAGTGTTCAGTTTTAGGTATTTTTTTCTAGTGTTCAGTTTTAGGTATTTTTCCCAGTGTTAAATTCTACTTATGTTTTCCTAGTGTTCAGTTTTAGGTATTTTTCCCAGTGTTAAATTCTACTTATGTTTTCCTAGTGTTCAGTTTCAGGTATTTTTCCCAGTGTTAAATTCTACTTATGTTTTCCTAGTGTTCAGTTTTAGGTAATTTTTTCTAGTGTTCAGTTTTAGGTATTTTTGGTTTAGTTTTAGGTATTTTGGGGTTCAGTTTTAAGTATATTTGGTTCAGTTTTATGTATTTTTTACTAGTGTTCAGTTTTATGTATTTTTCCTAGTGTTCAGTTTTATGTATTTTTTCCTAGTGTTCAGGTTTAGGTATTTTTTCCTAGTGTTCAGTTTCTGGTATTTTTCCTAGTGTTCAGGTTTAGGTATGTTTTCCTAGTGTTCAGTTTTAGGCAATTTTCCTAGGGTTAAATTTTGGTATTTTTTCTAGTGTTCAGTTTTAGGTATTTTTGGTTCAGTTTTAGGTATTTTTTTCCTAGTGTTCAGTTTTATGTATTTTTTCATAGTGTTCAGTTTTATATATTTATTCCTAGTGTTCAGGTTTAGGTATTTTTTTCTAGTGTTCAGTTTCTGGTATTTTTCCTAGTGTTCAGGTTTAGGTATGTTTTCCTAGTGTTCAGTTTTAGGCAATTTTCCTAGGGTTAAATTTTGGTATTTTTTCTAGTGTTCAGTTTTAGGTATTTTTGGTTCAGTTTTAGGTATTTTTTTCCTAGTGTTCAGTTTTATGTATTTTTTCATAGTGTTCAGTTTTATATATTTATTCCTAGTGTTCAGGTTTAGGTATTTTTTTCTAGTGTTCAGTTTCTGGTATTTTTCCTAGTGTTCAGGTTTAGGTATGTTTTCCTAGTGTTCAGTTTTAGGCAATTTTCCTAGGGTTAAATTTTGGTATTTTTTCTAGTGTTCAGTTTTAGGTATTTTTGGTTCAGTTTTAGGTATTTTTTTCCTAGTGTTCAGTTTTATGTATTTTTTCATAGTGTTCAGTTTTATATATTTATTCCTAGTGTTCAGGTTTAGGTATTTTTTCCTAGTGTTCAGTTTCTGGTATTTTTCCTAGTGTTCAGGTTTAGGTATGTTTTCCTAGTGTTCAGTTTTAGGCAATTTTCCTAGGGTTAAATTTTGGTATTTTTTCCTAGTGTTCAGTTTTAGGTATTTTCGGTTCAGTTTTAGGTATTTTTTCCTAGTGTTCAGTTTCAGGTATTTTTCCTATCGTTCAGTTTTAGGTAGTTTTCCTAGTGCTGAGTTTTAGGCATGTATTCCTGGTGTTCAGTTTTAGGTTTATTTTTTCCAGTGTTCAGTCTGGGTATTTTTCCCATTTGTTCACTTTTAGGTACTATTATAAGGGGAAGCCTCTATCATGGCCGTACCTGGTGGGATTCGGCTTCGTGCAAATTGTTTTCATATGTTAATGCTATGTTTTATAAACTATTCTTCTCTTTTCCTTCTTAATTTAGTTGGATTCCTTGAGGAAATTGTTGATGTTTAATCCATTACCATTTTTCTTCTAAACCAATTGAGTCTCCATGTTTTTTTTTTTTTTTTTTTTTTTTTTTTTAAAGACAGTATCTGTTCATTTTTGAATGATGAGTTAAATATACCGTGACATGAGTATTTTAATTACAAAGCGGTTTTGCGAGTCATCTGGTCTTCCTACGAATGGAAATTGCTTGTGAAAATGTTATGAGATTTCATTCTAAAGAGTGTTTTCTCCGGAAAATAAAAACAAGTCTCTATTATCTAAGATTTTTCTTCTGAAAAATCTGGTATTTTTAAGGAGTGGAGAATCAAATGAATTCTCTTTATAATTTGTTCGTCTTTAGAAAAGTAGTTGAAAATGCTGATTATAATCAGTATGTTATAATCAGCAGTTTTTATTTTTTCAATTTATATCATTTCTTCGTATAAACTGAGGCTACATTATTTTTCTGAATGATTGACGTTTCTTCAAATTCCCGTGTAGGCCTACGGCATTTTCCTTTTTCACATATATCACCATCAGTTCAATTATTCTCCTAAAAACTGGATTTTTACAAAATACAGTATTTTAGCATTTAAATTTATGAGTGGAATTGCAATAAATCGTTATTTTCTTACAATTCAACTACATCGCAAGCACAAAAAGAAAATGGTCCACAGGGTTTATTTAAGTGCGATAACCATCATGTTATTTCCTTTAACAAATGGAAAGTATTTCGGCTCTACTGGGAGTTATTTAAATGACACAAATGTAATTTAACTTTATCTTTTCTGGTGCTAGGTCAGAAATTACTCATCGTAAATTACTTTATTTTAGAACCCTGTATATTTATCTAATTTTCAATTCTTTTTCCTGATTCAGGCGATTAGTTTAGTTTCCTATTTATTTTTTAAGCCCTTTTGTATTTGGCCTTCCCCTGTAATTGATTTGTATTACTAAATCTCTCTCTCTCTCTCTCTCTCTCTCTCTCTCTCTCTCTCTCTCTCTCGATTTTTTGACACGAAAAAATTCCTATTGTTAAATATGTTTAACAATGTAATCATTTATTTTTCAGTTACATCCTTCTCTTATACGTGTCGAGAAAGCTGCAAGTTATTAATATTTTGATGCATATTCGTCCATATCAACAGAACTTTATTTGTATTTATGAATCGTAAAATAGCTATTCTAGCCCCTATTATGGAAATCAGTGATCATGGCTGTTTAGATTTTTAATGCATTCTCTCTTCATAGACACTAGTTTATTATACTTAATACAAAAAAAAGAAAAAAGTTTTATTATTTAAGAGGGACTGTGATTAAAAATCTCCAGTTTTCTTTTCGCCGCCAAAAAAATGAAATGGCAAGCGGTCCTTTGTACCGAGATACCTGGATGGTGGAATTGAATAAAACCCACCAAAAAGAGGACCTTTTGAGCGTCGAAAAGCTTCGCAGGAAATGACTGAGCTGTGAAGTACAGGACGGGCAAGTTGCTGTTTTCACAGCCGCAAATTGAACTTTGACCTCGTTTATTGCACGGGAAAGAAGATGGCCCAGGTATACGTTAGTGTCGTATATTGGCCTTTATGGATTTCCACGGCATTTTTCGATGTATTTCAGTTGGATATTTATTATTTTATTTTATGTTATTAGAAATTAAATATTTCCAA
>NC_090767.1:28087646-28090146 GCF_036898095.1 Palaemon carinicauda
TATAGGAATTATTTATTTTAATGTTACTGTTCTTAAAATATTTTATTTTTCCTTGTTTCCTTTCCTCACTGGGCTGTTTTCCCTGTTGGGGCCCCTTGGCTTATTGTATCCTGCTTTTTCAAAAAGGGTTGTAGCTTAGCAAGTAATAAAAATAATAATAATAATAATAATAATAATAATAATAATAATAATAATAATAATAATAATAATAATAATAATAATAATAATAATAATAATACACTTCGTTGTAAGTTTGTTTCACTATATTTCTGTCAAGTAACCATCGTGTTTCCTATTTATCATGAATTATATTACATCAGGTCCCCTCACAGAAATACTTCTAAAGTATGCGGGGAAGATTCGAAGACAAATTGGGCGTCGATAATAAATGGTTTTGCCTTTAAGTAATATTTTAACCTGGACGTACGGCTGCTGAAAAACAAATTAGTTCTCTAACAAACCATTTTTTCCCTCAGGTAGAATATATGGCAGAGTGAGTAAAGCTTTCGTCATTTATTTATGTATTTATTTATTTATTTATTTATTTTATTTATTTATTTTTTTTTAGAATTGTAGGAGCCTTTACCATACCGACTACTATTTACTATATGAATTTTCGTTTTAAGGCAGAAATGTTATTGCCGGGGTATTTAGAGTATCTCCAATTTCATTAGATGTATAGGGATTTTGAATTATATTAAAAGTAAGCAAATCAAAACGCGGCCATTATAACTAGTTAGATTTTAGATTTTTTTGGAATTGCTTGTTACAATGGTGGTAAATATTTTTTTTTTTGTTGGGGGGGGGGGTGCGGAGGCACTTGCTTTAAATAGCTTTAACTTTATAATGTAGGTTAAGGACTATTATTATTATTATTATTATTATTATTATTATTATTATTATTATTATTATTATTATTATTATTATTATTATTATTATTGTGTTAATCATAGTCTAAAGAGACGTAGTTTATAGTGTGAGGTTCCGGGTTATATCCAGCTTCCTTAGGAATCCATCACACCTTCCTCACTATATGTGCTGTTGCAAGTAGAACGCTCTTCTTCACAAGTTTTGACTATATCGGCTCCTACCTTCTCAACATTCCTTTTCATTATTATTATTATTATTATTATTATTATTATTATTATTGTTATTATTGTAGGCGTTACTAATGTGTCTTTGCAGCGTCTCTACCCATATCTGTTCCCTCTTTTTAACCTTCTACCTTTTCACCCCTTTTTAGCTTTCTACTTTTCATCTGTTTTCGGTTCATTATCTTTCCAACCCATTAACTTTACTACACAATACTACTGTAGGGATTTCCTCCTTATGGGCCTTGTCATTGAACGGTCTCCCTGGACTCAGCGCTGTGCCATATGGGTCATATTCAGTGAAGCATCCAATTAAAAAACTCATAGTGAATTTATATTTTATGGAAAGTGTTTCGTTATTCACTTACCTGTCAAGAGTACGATTTTGTACGTGCGTGTGTGTACTTACATGCACGTGACAACATACATGGTTCATTAATACACCTGTATACTGATATAGGTCAAGTTGCTCTTTTACTAGAATCTCTCTCTTTCACCCCCCCCCCCCTGTAGCAGGGCACTTTATGTGATGTTCAGTGCTGTGGAAAGGACACTAAAAACGATTATTTAATGATATCTAAAACTCTCTCTCTCTCTCTCTCTCTCTCTCTCTCTCTCTCTCTCTCTCTCTCTCTCTCTCTCTCTCTCTCTCTCGTGTTCGTGTTCCAATTATTGTTTCAACATATGAATATTTCTTCTGTACATGATAAAAATATGTGTTATTTATCCGTGTATTTATGTATTATCTTTCCAATGATGTTATTGTAGGCAAACTTTTATTACTTATATATTTTTATAAACTGACATTGCGTTATTATATTGAATGTTACGTAGTTGATCTGTTTACATTGAAAATTCAAGTTTGTCAATATGTTGGTTCGTATTTTGTCACAAGGGAAATGAGACCGGCTATGGCAAGGTAAATTTGTAATTATCATTACTATTATTGATAATAATTATATTATTATTATTATTATTATTATTATTATTATTATTATTATTATATGGTATAATATAACATATTACCTTTAATGGTGGGTATGATTAATTCTGATGAATGAGTTGTATTTACAAACAGGGAAACGTATGGACGTGAGCAATAAATACGTTCGAGAGAGAGAGAGAGAGAGAGAGAGAGAGAGAGAGAGAGAGAGAGAGAGTACCTATTCCAAGAAATCTAAAGAAAAAACAAACTTTTCCGATTTACATTAAAACTCGATGCATGACTCGTAAGGGAACAACAGAGTGTTCATTTGCTTGAGCAACCTTCAAACGTTTTTTCGTCCGATAAGTATCATTCGAGCTGAGGGAGGCTTTCGAGTTCATGACGAGATCGGTATCAGTTTCTGGTAGGCGCTTTGTTTGTTTCCCGGCGTGCTTGCTCTTGCATGTGTTTGTGCTTGCCTGTG
>NC_090767.1:28100146-28102646 GCF_036898095.1 Palaemon carinicauda
TTTATTTATCTTTTTTTTCTAATATTCTTGTTTTTTTTTCTATCTAAGGGAAAGGCTCATGTTCATTTTCGTCAAAAAGTGAAGACATTAGATGGGAGAAGGGACAGGAATATTAAGCAAAACACCAAGTGGATAGCATGCCTATGAAAATACGTTTATTTGTAATTAATGAACTCGGTCAAATCATGAATGTACTAATTTACCAAGTAAATAGAGAATAATTTGATATATTATGTGTAGCGAGATATAAGTAATGGCTGTGTAACATTTAAAAACCAAAAAATCCTTATTGTTTGTTATAGGTGAGAAGGCTTACATGACTCAGAATTTCTCCCAGAATTTGATAATGTTGAAAATTTCTCCAGTTGAATATATTGCCCAAGTGTCATTCATTTCTGTTTTCGTATTCAGATCTCGTAACATAGAAATGGCTGGAAATATCCACTTTACCTGGGTTGCCAAAGAGAGAGAGAGAGAGAGAGAGAGAGAGAGAGAGAGGAGAGAGAGAGAGAGAGAGAGAGAGAGAGAGAGAGAGAAGAAAAAAAGGGTCACTGACTGGCCTCCCTGTTCTTTAGTACCTGGGCCATGCCCAAATCTAAATTTTTGTGTCTTATTTATCTGTACTGCAAGGCCAGAGTTGATAGGGGGTCTGGAGAAGCGGACACAGTTCTTGATAAGGACAAGAAAAATAGGTGTGGTATTAGACTTCTAATGAAGAAGCAGAAAAGTGATGACATAAAAGCTTGCAAGTTGTTTAATATTAGAAAGAGTAAAGCCTTAAATAGAAAGCTAGACATTTGTTAAATGCAATAAACATTTTGAGGGTAATTGCGTTATTCTTAGAGTCTGTCAGGTAATTATAGATATCAGTGGGTTAACAAATGTTCTTAGTAGTTCTTTTGCTGTGAAAGTCTGGTGGTGTTAAAAGTATTTGAAAAATGAACGTCGAGGAAAGTTTTAATAACTTTAGTGGTAAAAGTTGAAGCAACTCAACTGTATTATGAAGGATTATAACAGTCGCTTATATATACAGCAGCAACAATGTTTAGAAAGAAAATGAGGAATATTTTGGAGCATATTTATAACTGACCAGTAGCATGTGTATCTCTATAAGTGAAGTATATATGTTTAGTGGTTAAACTGTATTGAGTTAGGGAGGGAGTTATACAACTTTATATCCATTTCATGCCTTCAGCTGATTTGTAAGCTTCGAAAATATCTTACTGTAACTCGTATAATATCGAACGCATTCAGCTTCAAGAGCCATAACCCACATAGTCTGTCAAAACCTGCCCTTATTTTCCCCTACCATCATCATACATTGCTTGTTTGTTTACGCAAATAAAAACGATCTCCCCAACCCAACTTAAAAGCTCTTAATCGGCCTCAACAGTGGAGCGTTTACCTTCATATGTTTTTCGCCCTCGTCTTTTCCACCACTCGTTACATATGGCCTTCCCAGTTGGAAACCCCTTTGGAGGACCTTGTATATATGCCACTTGACAAAACTTTTCCCGTTGCCCGAGGTCTAAATATTTCTTGCATATCTGCATAACTGTAAAAATCTGATTCATACAACCCCTACCTCTTCTAAAACCACCCTGTACTTCCAAGATTGCATTCTCTGTTTTATCCTTAATCCTATTAATCAGTACTCTACCATACACTTTTCCAACTACACTCAACAAACTAATACCTCTTGAATTACAACACTCATGCACATCTCCCTTACCCTTATATAGTGGTACAATACATGCACAGACCCAATCTACTGGTACCATTGACAACACAAAACACACATTAAACAATCTCACCAACCATTCAAGTACAGTCACACCACCTTTCTTCAACATCTCAGCTTTCACACCATCCATACCAGATGCTTTTCCTACTCTCGTTTCATCTAGTGCTCTCCTCACTTCCTCTATTGTAATCTCTCTCTCATTCTCATCTCCCATCACTGGCACCTCAACACCTGCTAAAGCAATTATATCTGCCTCCCTATTATCCTCAACATTCAGTAAACTTTCAAAATATTCCGCCCACATTTTCCTTGCTTCCTCTCCTTTTAACAACCTTCCATTTCCATCTTTCACTGTCTCTTCAATTCTTCCGCCGGCCTTCCTTACTCTCTTCACTTCTTTCCAAAACTTCTTCTTATTCTCTTCATATGACTGACCCAGTCCCTGACCCCACCTCAGGTCAGCTGCCCTCTTTGCCTCACGTACCTTGCGCTTTACTTTCACATTTTTCTCTCTATATTTTTCAGACTTCTCTATACTATTTTCTCTTCCACTTTTACCTTCACTACTTCATTCCACCATTCACTGCCCTTCCTCATGCTGCCTCCAACAACCTTCTTGCCACATACATCACTTGCAATCCCAACAAAATTTTCTTTTGCTAACTTCCACTCCTCCTCTAAATTAACAGTGTCTCTTACTCTCACCTCGTCATATGCCATTTTCAACGTTTCCTGATATTTACTTTTTACCCCCGG